>NC_073693.1:14671648-14980213 GCF_029784155.1 Uranotaenia lowii
AAAATTGAAAATGATTTTCAAATAAAATAAGCTAAACCAACGAGTTCAAACATTTCAACCATCGATGAAAAAATAATAAAATAATCAAAAGTGAGAGTAATATATCAAAATTTTGCTTTTTTAGTTGGATTCTTTTCAATCTTAAATCAAGATTTTGGTTCGAAACTTGACTATCCAGAAAACTGCAATTTTAAAAAACTAATAAATATACCGACAAAATTTGAAGTTCCCTGAAGATTTTTTCTGGTAATGATTACATGTTTCTTTATCAGGAAACATTCTTCATTCAAATCAATTCTAAAACTTTTATCCTGTGGAAGATTTTATCATAAATAGAAATCAGTTATAAAACAAACTTCCAAATGCTTTTGATTTTCAGCAGAAATTTCGAAATTACGTTACCTAAACATTAAAAGTTTGCTATCTCTTGCTTTTTGAATTCCTCAACGGAATAGTCATCTTGATATGTTTATGTTGATTGTTTAACTCATTTACCATCTGAATCGGAACTTGTATTATTAATATCGATTCTTAACCTGAATTCTAAACCTGCATTCAAAAATTGAATTTTCAATCTGTTTTCGAATTTCAATTTCTAAATCTTAATTCCGAATCAGATTTTTAATAATACACAAAGAGAAGAAATATATTTCAGAGCTTTGAACCATGAATCTATAAATTAAATTTTAAAGTTTTGGGTTTCAAGCATTATTTTAACTATTTTTTCATCCAACTTGTGAATCTGAATTGAAATATGAGTATTGATTGAATATCTGGTTCCAAGTTTTCAGTTCTGAATCGTTATTTTGAGGCTGGCTATACCTGAATTTCACCTAAGAATTAAGTTCAGTAAGTTTTTTCAGTTTTGTGCGTAATGTTAACAAGTTCGGGTCAAATCCAAACTTTTTTCATAATATCCGGGCAATATGGAACTCTTAAATTTATCATTCAATTTAGAGCTTGACATTTTTAATATAAATACATATTTGATTTTTTCTTAAATATTTGTAGTTTGACGAAAAGAACTTACCACAGAGCTAGGAACTTGGCCGTATGCCTTCAAGTAGATGACCATGCGCCACGGTAGGGTTATCTTGCTCAGCCACGTGGTCTGAGGATCATCTGCGTTTGGCTTGGCTGCTTTGCGTTCTGCCCGCTGAATGCGGTCCAGCTTTTGGCCACGATACTTGAGGGCTCGCAATTTCCGGCGCTTGTTTTGCAGCCAACTGACGACATGTTCCGGTAGAATTGGCCTCCAGCCCATCATCAGAGCCATCAAGGATAAGGCGGATCGGATAAGCCTCATGTAGATCAGGGCCGGAATGAAAAGTAACCAGGGAAGCGGTCGAATTAATGGCGGAGCCGATATGTTCATCTTGCCAGGATCTTCCGTGGAATCATCCGGACCCTTGGAGCTTTCGCTGCTCGGAGCTGGCTGAGGTAAACTCCATCGGGCCGTTTTTTCCACTATCGATAGGGCACTTTCGACCCTCCGGTAAACGAACTGCCCAATCCGGGTTGTGACGGCTTTGGCCGCATAATCGTACAGCAAATCGCAAAGGGAATTCTGTGCCTCGGCTATCTCCTGTCAAGAGTTCAAGAAACAGAGAGAAAAAAATGGTAAGACTAAAAGGAAGATTAACCCACGCTTCGCTTTAATCGTTATCTGGTGCCGGTAATCGAAAAAATCTTTCACAGCTTTTTTTTTAAATTTCAGACAGTTCCTTACCAGCTCATCGTTCGTTTGGACCTGGGGATTGCTCATGTTTAAATCGCGCCTAGGATGCGCAGCTCAGCTCGGAGAATCGATGACCGGGGACGAGGAAACTCTCGATCGAAAAGAAGGGGAAGTCAGCGGCGTCTGTCTGATTTCGTCGAGCGTTGAAGGAGGATTCCTGCATTTAGAGATGGAGAGAAACGGAATTGAATCGGCGATCGGTAGTTTCAATAAATTATTTCTGTTTTGATTAGCAATAATCATCTGGACCGGTCGTGGCTGATTTAACTTGGGGTGAAGATTGAGAGAGAAAAAAAAAGCAAAACCCAATCGAGGCGAGGCGACTAAGAGTAGCTCCGGTTGCACTTTGGCTCCTAGGGCTGTTGAGTCTACTTAGGGAGCTTACTGTGCCATTCGTTGGGTTTGGAAGTTCTTTTTAGCTGTTTACAGATGCTACAAAGTATAAATATAAATATTTATGTAAAAAGATTCTGGATTTCTTCTCAACTTATGCCACCAAATTTTTAATTATGGTGCTTATTGTAGACATGATTAGCTATGAAAGAGTAATAGTCATTGAGATTTAAAGAGTTTCAAAGTTTCAAATATGTTGTTTTATCTGCAGTTAAAATGTGTAAATTCAGATTTTACAAGTATGCCCTGTTCTGACTCAGATCATGACTTTCTTTCAGAAAACTTCCAATAAAGATGATACGCCTTTGGGACTTACTAACGACCTAATTAGCTAAAACGCAATGGTAATTTTTCCAAAGATAATTAAATCAAATTGTTACATGATCAGCAGCTTGATGTGACAAATGTTAGTTTTCTCATACGAACCATTATGTTGTTGAATTTTTACAAATGGTTTTTAAAATCATCATAACTCTTCGAAAAAAATCGCAAAAATTTTATTTTTAAAACCGTTCTGAGGAATTACAAAAATCAAACTATAGAAGATACCAGGCAACTTTCTGTGACCACCGAAAGTGCTCCCTCAAAAAAATCCTTGAATAGGCTGCTCGGGTCAATATGACCCGAGAGCTTTCGTCCGTTTCACTGGTCGCAAATATGTATTGACCGATTTCGATGATTTTTAATTAATAGCATAAATAATATATCCTGGTTTCTCTATATTGGAAAATAAGGTTAGAAAGTTCTACCAGATTACCTGTAGTAGCTGATTCCGAATGAAAAAAGCTCCGAAAAAGAGTTCTTTTAAAATGCTTATAACTTCTGATAAGTTTTTTTATATTGGATTGATATTACAATATTTGAAGTGATCAAGAATAGATCTATCCATGGATGAATAAATACTTAGGTGTCCAAAGGGAGTTTTGACTGAAATCCCGGAACTTTCAGTAGAAAAATTCTAACTTCAAAAAAGATACCCAATTTGAGCTTAACATTGCTGTATCCCGTTTACCAATGAACCGATTTTCTTTATTCAAATTTTAGTTTTTTTACTTATTTGATTATTATTTTCATAGAACATACTTGGTGTCTCAAAAATCTCAGTTCTTCAGTATAGGGGAGAGTGGGGATACTTGATCCCCTTTTCTTATTTTCACCATATCATTTTGGAAAAATTTAGCAACTCGCACTCTTTTACATTTTCTGACAGCGTATAACTTCAAGTTTCTATGCTCCTAAAATTAGAACGATTCTTGAACCCGTAGATGTACTAGAAGCATTTTCGTGGGAGTAAAAAAATTGCAATATTTTTGAAGTTAGGGGATACTTGATCCTTTATTCAGGAAGCCCTAATCCATGGAAAAAATCAAACAAAACCCCAAGATAGAATGTTAATTGATTATTTTGGTCATGTTTGTTCTAATTTCACAATCTATAATTGTCAGAAAAATAAATTCCATAGCTTATTCTCAACCCTTATGACATTGCATACCTTCGGGCGCAATTTTTTTTATAAACAAGAGAAAATCAATTATTTTAGACCTTTTCTTCTGATAATTGATGCATGAATATTAGCTATTCTACAAATATTAGTAATCTCGTAATCAGCAATGACCACGATCCACTGAAAAGAAGAATATACCGGGATCATTTGTACCCAAATATTAGGGATCAATTGTACCCAAAATCAACATTTTAGAAAACTTTCCCTGAAAAAAGTTGGAAGTTTTCCATCGCTTTGAAAATATTGTATTTTGAAGTTCATTTTACACTTGAAAGATTGATGTATTGAAATAAATATTTTTGTTATAATATTTCCATGTTAGGAACATTTCAAAATGATGAAAAAAGATCTTCAAGTCACATTTTGTGAAATTTTTCAAACAAAGTTCAATAACCCAAAAACTTATTTTGTTAAAAAATTTTGAGGTTCAACCATTGCTGTTTTGTTCCATTTGGCAAATTTTTCTAAAACATTTGATCTTTGTGCGACATTCCAGTTTGGAGATATAGCTAGGGAATCAAGTATCCCCAGGGATCAAGTATCCACATTCTCCCCTATTGTAATGAAACATTGATTACGTTATAAGTCAAAATCGACACAATCAATCAACAAACCACGCGGCGACACGGCAATTAATCCTGCTGCTGGGTGAAAGATTTGAAAAGCGAAAGGCGTGCACTCTTTTTGTACACCAACTTGATAAAAATGTGGGCCAAACTAGTTAAAGCCTGCCAGCTTTCAGTGAATTTGAAAAACATTGCTACCAATTTTCGAAATACTAATTGAGTTAAAATTTTAGAGATATCACCGTAAACCCAGCAACACGATGGAGTGTTCTAAAAATGACAAAAAAGTTAAGTGTTTCATTAAAATATACTGAAGTACTGAGATTTTTGAGATACCAGGTAGGGGAACAGGGGGTAAGCCCGTCAACTTCGGAGTTTTACTAGAAAACCTAAATTTTTAGTGTTTTTAAACATTGTATGTATATGTTAGTATTCATCATTTTAGAGATATTGACATACATGAAACCCACTGAGCAGCGTTAAACGTCAAAATAATAAACAAAACAATACGGAATGCCACTGATAGCAATCGGCTGTTATTCTTCGCGGGTGGAATTTAAGGTTTCATTCGCGAAAAAAGCTCCAAATCCGTTGTTATTGGTGTGCAGTTGGTATCTTTCCTTGTTGGTTATCGCTGATATTTGAGTTATGGTAATTTAAATATTTAAAGTGGTACAAATACTTTTAAAAAACCGTTTTCAAAAGGAATCGGCCGAAGGGGACCAAAGTTATTCATGAAAAACTGGATTTTCATGTTCCTCCCGAACAAAATGTCTCAAAATCCCATACAAACTTTAGGCTCTTTGAGCGACCTCTTCCCGTGATCCGATCTGGCCAAAATTTGGCATGAGACAAGACTAAGCCTAGGATCAATTTAAGCTTAGTTATGCAGCGCATAACTTTTTCAAATGTCGGGTCTATTGGGGCACTCTACCCGGCATACTTTGTGGATAGTTAGGTATTACTAAAACCTATTTCCTCCTATTTCTAATTTTTTTCATCATAGTCTTGAAACTTGAATTCTTACATATATTTTGACTAGGTCCTTTCTGTTATAAAATAAGAGACACGACTATCCATATGTGGGCTGAAGTCATGGGCTCGATGTCTTTGTTAATTATAGTGTGAGTAGAGGTGTCACATGAAGGGTAATAAATCAAGTAAGAAAACTGGCCATTCCATGTGTTTATATCCTAAGACAATAGTAATTCCATGTATTCAAGATATTGGCAATTAAGAACCTTCCTGTTTAATGGACAAGCATCCATAAAAAATCTAGAAAAATTTTGTTTAAACCCTGGACATGTAACACCCCCCCTCCCCCCCCCCCCTCTACCTGAACCAACTCCCTCCCACTAAACTGTCCACGAGGAATGTTGACGGCTTCCTAAAACATTTAACATCACTTGAGCTAATCACTGAATTCAAGTGTGATTTTATGTGTCTGGTGGGGTATACATAATGTCTAGTTTCTTGATTCCATAATTCGGAACTTTTTTGGGTTGAATTCTCGGAACCGGTAAACTGATAAATGCCATGCTTAGTTGCATTGTACAGAATAAAAATATCTTTCATTGAGAGGTTTTTGGGTGTAAATCGGTTCAGTTTATGTTGAGAAAATTTATTACCAGTCTCGAAGAAAAGTAGGCTGCTGCTGTGAATGACGGTTTTGATTTTTTTTGCTGCTAATTATAATTCCTGGAAAAACAATTATTTCTAAATTGTTTTTTTTTTGTGTGTTGAAGAAATTGTTTAGAAGTTTGATGCTTTGAATTGGCATCGTATTGATTTCATGTTTGGTTGATGTTTTGAGGTGTACAAGCCTAAGTTATAGTCAAAATTCATGGATAATGTCTAGTGGCCGCTGCGATAGCTGGAGCCGGTGCCAGAGCTGATAGGAAATGACGAAGAAGCTTGTAACTAGAGCATCGAGCGTCTATACAAAATCATACAAATAGCTCAAGGAAAAGTACATTTTCGGGAAAGTTGACTTCAGCGATGTACTCGGGAAGAAATTTCGCATGGGGAACAAAGTGAACAGTGGCCAGGAATCGCCGGTTCAAACATGTTTGCAATTGTAATACAAAATTAATAAACTGATGGAAGAGATCATCGTTCCAGGCCTGTCTGGATAAGCGTCAACCCAAGAAGTTTCCGGTGAGATCAATCCATTTTTTTTTGTTTTTATTTCAAATTTAAACTGTATATTTTCAACATAATCATTTTATAAACTAACCCTATATAACCATAAGAAGCGTTTGGTAGGGAACTCCACGCTCCATCTCCCCCTTGTTCCTGTATCTTTTGCGTTTAAATCACATGGTTGGCCTGGCCGTAGTAGTATCTGCAATGCATATTCTATGTATCAGATACTATGTTGAAAAGAAAAAATGAAGTACGCAAGTTTTTCATTTTCCAGGATGCATACAAGTTTGGCCATGTTGGTGTTAGAAGAAAAAGAAGAAGAAGAAGAAGAAGAAGAAGAAGAAGAAGAAGAAGAAGAAGAAGAAGGAAATTAATTAATCTCAGGTGCCAGTCTTACTCTCACACTGGTTTATGAATACTGTTTTGTCAAAATTAATACTATAGTTATAAAATAACGGTTTGAAATCTCTGACAGCGTAGATATCTTATTGAAGACAATCTAAGCAACGATTCTGTGAAGGAAACAGAACAAAATTTTCTTTCAGTCCTTGCAAAATTATCGTTTTACGTAGGGGGCCGGCTTACCCCCAGTTCCCCTATGTTCTATGAAAAAATAATCCAATAAACGAAAAGAAAAATTGTATTTAGAATAATGGTTCATTGGTTAACAAGATACGGCCATGCAAAGCCAAAATTTGGTGTATTGTTTGAAGTAAGGATTTTTTCAACCTGAAGTTCCGGGATAGCGACCAAAACTTCTTTTGGACCCACAAAGATTTATACATCCATGGATAGATTTATTCTTGGTAATTTCAAATAATATTTAATCAGCGCAATATAAGAAGCTTTAGAGTTTACAAGCATTTTAAAAAGAGCTCTGTTTAAGGACTTTTATTATTTGGAATCAGCAATTCTTTAATATTGAAAAACTTAAATACATTATCAACTATACAATTAATTAAAAATCATAGATACTTGCGACCAGGGGAGCTCACGCAAGCTACAGGTCAAACATCTCTGAAATAGTTCTGAACATATGTTTTGCAAACAATTTTGGAATGTTAAGGTCTGAAGAAAAAATAAAAACATATCCAAATTTTTAAAAATGCATTTAATATCAGACATCCGGACCATTTCCAAATGGCAATTTGACTCTATGTCCAAAACAGTAAGCTGGGTCTGTCAGACCATAACCGGTCATTTGTCTTTTTTTGCTGGGTGGCTCTGGTACCCCTAAACAAAAATTTAAAATATTTTAGAGCATCGTCAGAAAATTTCATGTATCTAGCTTCAACCGTTCCTGATATATCGCATCAAAAAAGTATAGTTCGGGTCATATAGACCATAGCTGCGAAGGAAAGTTAGAGATGGTCCTGACAGAAGTATCTAATAATTTTTTTTAATGTCGAATTCCCAAACCACATTTCTAAAGGGATTAAAATTTGCGTTTTTTAATGTTACTAATTTCAATACATTTTTGTAATAAGCATAATGAAAAAATGATTTAGACCAGGGATGAGTAACTTGTGGCCCGCAAAGCGTTTCTTAAATGGAATTTATATTACTTTTTAACGATAGATTGTAAATTGTTATAAATTGTTTGCAGTTGTATTTGCCCAAAAACCACTCAGATTGTTAACTTTTTCTAGGATTATAAGCATTTATTGTATTCTAGTAAAGACATAGATGCAAGCGTATTTATTGACAAAACAAAATATTGGAATTTTTTCTTGTACAGATAACATTTTTCATAACAATTTAATACCACTTTCAAATTTAAATCCATGAAAGCTGATCGGGAGACTGAAAGAACGATTTGAGGTTTCTTATCAACATGACTAAACATCAAAGTCTCCGACAAAAAAAATCTGAATTCTCGACAAAAACAATATTTGTAATTCTATGTGTGATTAATGTGTGATAAATTTGTGACGATTATCTGTGATGTTATTTTTAGAAGTTTAACTGGCATCTAAATTAAATTCCTGAAAAACCATAAAATTAATAAAAAAAAACTCTTGAATAAAGAATGTAAACTGTAACTTTGACGACGCTCACAGGGGTAAATGCATCTAATAAGCGATCAAATTATTTGCGGACAAACGGTAAACGATAGACATTTGATGTCTTCACAACAATTTTATGTTTTTTGATGATCTATCGAATTCTTCTTCTATCGAAACCTGGATGGGGAATGCAAAAATTATTTCTTCAAACAATTAGTTTAGAGACTTGACGTCTTGACAAAAGTTGTAGATCTTATTATTTTAAGAAATTTTTTTGAAGACACCATCAAGATCGCATGAAAATCATAAAAATTACGAGCATTTTTAAAATAATACAAGTAAATTCAAGTTTTTATTTTATATCTTTTTAGTAAACGATTAACAAACTTGGTGTATTTGAGAAAGTTGTTTAAATTGTTGAAACACACAGTTTTGTGGAACATGTCGAATACATATTTCAACTAAGAAAGGAGATATACTACAAAATATCCAAAATAAAGCCTTTTTTCAGTAAGTTATAACCTTAAGAGTTGGGCTGAGTTCGTATAATTTATTTAGTGAGATTTGTTGGTCAGGTTATTGGCTTTCTATTGATATGAAAAAATTAACATTAGTTTTGACTAGCTATTTTGCAAATTAGCAATCAATAATGAGCTTTTTCCTCACCAAAACAAGACATCAGTGTAAACATGGAGATGTTTTGGTTGATCCCTAAATTGGCGCAACGCGTTTCAATTTTGTATGGCAATACGAATGAAAGAAGAAATCTTTGCAACGAATGACCAAGTTATTTAAAATCATCTATAAATAAAAAAAATAGAATAGAATCGAATAGACTTCGTTGTAAGTAATAAGAGTGACGACTGTTGTGAGTTCGGAATCTCGTTGTTAAATGAAGGTTTTGAATTTTATCACTAGAATGTAAGTTATCATTAACATATAAAATTGTTTGTAAGTTCTATTATCGGAAGAATGTTATGCATTTGCAAAGGGTAAAGCTGTAGTGTAAGGAACAGTAATGGGAGCCTAAACATGTTTTTCAAACATCTATCCTGAACTGTTTGAAGCTTCTGGAGATGTGACAATATCCAAATGAAAATAAGGTAGGGTAAATGATCTTGAGCGGAACTAGTCGAAATATGATCTTGAGCTGAACCATTTACTTTTCCTAAGATCGAAATTTTGAAAAAAAAACACTTTTTCAAGATCTTTTTATACAAGTTATGTCATTTCTACTAAAATTTTTAAAATGAAATAATGTTTGTTCGGGCTCGGCCGATGGGGGGGTTCGGATTTCGGGGTGTTTCTTTCCGTCTCTCGTCGACGGCATCCACCAGCAGCAGGAAGGTACGGTGAGTCGCCTATTCTTTCACACAACAGCTGATCACCCGTTCGGGGGGAGAATTATTTTGCAGTTCGGTGTACGTTGGTGGTAACAGATCACAAATTAATTAGATCGCACTTATGTAGCCACTGATTACTCAACCCGATTTCGGATCCACTATTAAGAAGTCGCTTAGTTGGACTTAAACATTAGATTTTATTTGAAGACGAAGTAAAATTCCGTGCTATTCGTTTCAATGTACTTTCTATTCTAATCTAACTAAAATGGCTTACATACTATTGTGTGAACTCTTTCCGCGATGTTCGCTATGTTGCGAGAGAGAGTTGATCTTATGCTAAGGTGCGATCACAAATAATGGTGTTTACGAGCAAATGGATTAGTGTCAAGTGAACATAGATTAAGACACATATTTAAACAACAAGAAAATTATTCATGACCGGTGCAGTATCGATCAATGTTATTAGAAGTTTTAAAAACATACGCATTTTTGCTGCAATTTTCACTAATTTATGCTGACTTTGAATGTGAATTTACGTAACCCTTGACCATTATAAACTGATTCATAATGACTTAAATGGTAGAAAAAAAACATAAAAAAGCATTATTCGAGCTTTTAAAACAAATTTTCCATCAAAATATCAATTAATCGCGTAGTTTTTAAAGTAAAATATGATCTTGAGTGGAACCATCTTTGATCTTGATCGGAACTAGTAGCTTCCAAATAAACCGCTGGGTGCGCTGCCTTATACCTTATGTCTCACACGCGATTTTTACCCCTGAATGTAGCAGCACCTTTGTATTTTTATATCAGCTTTCGTTACAGAAAAGATGTTAAACTAAATTTGAATAGAAATAATAAGTATTTTTATTGGGCACGCAGAAAGTTTAATTTTTTGGGGTACAAGAAATATTTTTTGATTCCTTCTTTCAGATAGACGACGGGAAGGTAGAGGAAGGCTTTCATACATATTTTTTAGCAAAATTCGAGACCTTATGGAGACAAAAAAGTAAAGTCATCATTTCTGAATAAAAATCAAGCTTCATAGCATTACTATTCCAACTTTAAAAAGAAGCTTTCATTTGAAGAGGTTGTTCTTGATGTCGGAATTTCAATTGAAAACGATATACAAATTAACAAAAATTCAAATTATTTTAAACACAAATTCCTTCAGTTCTACAAAGTGAAGCAAAGCACACCTTAACGATTCAATTGGTGACCTGGTAAAGAAAACCTATCCGGGTCCTAGTGTTTGATGTTTACACTTGAGCTCGAACTCATGGAAATCGGTTTGGGAAATAATTGTTTTATGAACATTTAATTTTCCCATAATTTTTAAATATAAATAAATTTTATCGTTATTCATACGAAACTGCAATTCATTATAAACTTTATTCTATGAATGAGTTGTTAAGAGTAAGGTTGCAAAATCACAGAAAAATATATAATTTCACAGAATTTTGAGCAAATTTTTATCACAGAACCCAAAATTTTGAAATATTTACAAATTTCATAGAATTTTGAATTTTGAATGGATTTTCAAAATTATAATGTTTTTGGTCAATATAAAGTTTTGGTTTCCTAGTTTGAATTAGAAAAGTATGATAAGATTTTTAATGTCAACTAATTTTTCCCAACTTAAATATAAGAAAGACCCAATTTATCATTGAAACTAAAAGAATTAGTATCACAGAAATTCAGCACAGAAGTTTTGGGTAAAATCACAAATAATTAGATTTTTTTTTCCTCAAAAACACTTTGATTCAGAGAAATGTATAGTTTTTTTTTTCTGCAAAATCTGTTATTTAAGGCATCTTCTCCTCTATTACTGACTTTGTCGTTACCTTCAAAAGTTGTTCAGGGTAATATGACCGTAAACGCGCACATTCAAATAATCAATCAATTGAATTGAATTTTTGAGATATAAAAAAAACTAAAATACAGTGAATCACAGCGAAAACAGCTATATTCTTCACAATTACTCAAACATTTCTACCTTAGAAGTTCATCTCGCCGCAATGCCATTAAAATAATATAATCAATAATTATATCGGCGATAAAAATCTTAATCATAGTGAAAATTGGATATCACTTTTGAAGTAAGAAATTAATTTTAAAGGATATTTTGAGAACAACTTTGGATGGCTAAATTTCCGTTATTTACGTAAAATCATTATTTTTTTAACTAAAAATCTTGAAAGATGGAATTTAAATGAAGTTTTCACAGTAACACGAAGATAAGAAATGAGAGCTATTAAAGATGTTCACCGTACCAAATGGTTCCGCCCAAGATTATAGTTTAGTTCCGCTCAAGATCAGAATTGTTTCTTCAGTAAATCAGCTTTAGAGTTATTAGGATTTACTCCAAAATATTCTACAAATGATCATTAGAAAGCAGAAAAAAAAGCGCTGATCCACAAAAAATTCGTTCGGATGTAACCCCTTCCCATACCGCTTAATCAACTTTCCGAGTTGCGTCGAATTCAGCCATTTAGTTTCGCTCAAAATCATTAACCCTAGTTTATGTGGGAGTGTGGAAGTGTATAAAAGCGTAATAAAATTTTTGTTGGATAAATGTACGACTTGTGTTGAAAATATCTAATTTTTGCAACTTGTTGCCTAAATACCAATTGTGCAATATCGTCGTGAAAATGCATCCTAATTCTCAATCAAACACAAACTGTCCATCACATATTAAAAGTAAAAAGCAAAAAGAATTTCGTACGGGATCAGCTAGTTTTGAACAACATTTGAATTTTTGTCATTTATTACCACTGGTCAAAGTTGAAAAGTGTTGCAAAAAAATATTTTTTGGAAAATATTCAGCTTTATACAAATAAGAACTTGATATGAACGATTTCATTCGTCTTACGCAACGTTTGGTGAATTCATTAAAAAAATATTTTGATGGTCGAAATATTTTTGAGAATGTTACGATAAAAATTTTGAATTTGTTTCTAGGTGAACGCTTTTTATTTGTCTGAGAAATGATGACAATTACGTTAATTATACTAAACAAAATAATTCAAAGGTCCATGAATGAACATCCCACCGCAAATGCTGATCACATTCTACGAGGGTGGTTTTCCAATGCTTCTAGTATTTATTAAGCGGCACAAAATTCAGAGCAACGGGCGTCTGGCACTGATAACAATTGAACAGCCGGGTGCCTTCTAATGACTTAAAATGGTTTATAGAATAGTCATGATTCAGCTTCGCATTATAATCCAAGAACTTGGACAAAATAGGAACTTTCACTTTGATTCGCCTGTGAAATCGCCTTCTTATATGGGATGAGTTTTTGCCGATTTTAACCGAGATTAAATTGAGGTAGCAAGAAGAGACCTGAATACAGTTTAAAGTTTCAGCACTGATAAGATTTCATTGGCATGTTTTTAAACTCACGAATTACCTAATTCGGGATCGAAAGAGCACTTGCTCGAGGAACTAGTCGTTGGCTGCCTGTTGATCACGTGGACAGAGTATTGATTTTTAAAGCTGCAGAATTTAGAGTCGCATTTAAGAATCGAGAACCGTTACAAAAATTCAGAGTTGATGAGGAAGTTGAAAACTCAAGTCAAAATTATCAATTCAAAATCATAATACCGTCAACAGGGGCATCTTGCAATATTTTTCAACTTCCATGGCTTCAAAAAACTTAAAATCCACAGATAATCATACCGCCTGTTCAAAAGTTCAAAAGTTTTAAGAATGATGGGTCATCAAATTTACGTAGCCAGAAAAATTATTGGTTTCACCACTTTTTTTTAATTTGCAAAAACATGCGGTTTTCACCCTACTTAGAAAAAGAGGTAAGTTGCAAAAAACTTTGTATTGAAAGAAAAATGTAATGAAAACATTTCATAATTTATAAATTTTTAAATATTTGTGATGTCATAACGCAACAAGCACCAATTACAGTAATTATTGTTTTTGTTCGAATAACATTTTACATTTTTTCTGTCAAAAATGCATTTAAAGAATAAGCATAAGTGCGCTGCATACATTTAGGGGTAAAAAAATGCTACAAAAAATTCTACTACCTGAAGTCATAAAAATTAATGTTTGAATGATTGAAATTTTGAAATTAAAAAACGCGTGATGCAAAACAATCATATTCCAGCATATGGAAACGAGATTTAAAAGGTGAATCTTTGATTTGAATTTTGATGCATTTTAGCCCAGACTGGTAACTGAATTATAAAAATATTTATTTTAAAAATTTGGTGATTGTCAAAAAAAGTTATATGAAGTTTGTAGGTGATATCATTAAGTCAATCCGTCATACTGAATAGTTGCTGAATAATTGCTCGATTTTTCAAATTTTCTTCGAAAATCAAAAACTTTAAAAAACTATCTCATTAAAATAAAATAAATGATGACATAGTTTCTCACATCGTGAAAAAGTTTTTTAAAGTTTTTGATTTTCGAAGAAAATTTGAAAAAAATCGAGCAATAGCTGTACAAATTTTTACATCATAGTTTTTTAGCAATAAACGATATCATTTGACGGTAACGATTCAAATATATAATCCACAATAAAACGGATTCTAATCTAAATTGATGTTTCGTAATACAAAAACCTCACCACATGTTCCAATGATCCTAGCGTTATTCATTTTTTTTAAATTAAAAATATATAACACCAAAATTAATCGTTTATCCATAAAAGGTACCTTTACCCCATGATCCAGCAAGACAATGCCTGTGTGACGTCACCCAGTCACATTATCGCCAAGCGGCGTCTCCCGATGCAATAACCTAACAAATGAGCGTACCCCAAAAAAAAGCTCGAAATTGGTCGAATGAATAATCCACCACACTCGGCTGGGGGAGATTAAATAAAGAACGAACTTGCCCATTATTTGACATGTTTTTTCACATTTTTTTACAGGGCAGATTATTTATGCTTTTTGCTACGGTGCCACAGAGTTATTGGCAGAGATTCAATTGAGAAGAAAGCAACATCTGAAATGCAGTGCGCTGTCAATCATTCGACACACCAACTTTATCTCATATCATCGTGCTCGAAGTTCAAAGAGTATCGAGGTTTGTTCGGAACGAAAATACTAAATGATGCTCTGAAGAGCGTTTAAAGGGATATTTTTCAACCATTAAATGGGCACACTTACCTATGGTAAAAATAATGTTTTAAAAAAATCACAAAACAGGAAAAACAATCACCTAAAATCTACACCAATTGTTCACTTGCACATATCACTTCATTATCCACATGAAACTGAAATCTTCCTCTGGGATCAGGAACAATAGTCAGAGGATTGCTGACAACTGTTAAGAATAAAAGTACCAATTTTGGCGAAATGTCGCCTAAAGAATCGCTACAAATGTCACTTATCAATCGAGAACACCATAAAAAGTGGCACACATCCAATCCAAAGCCATAAAATTGATAGCAACCAACATTCAATTAATTTTGGTAGGTAATTAACAAATGCACTTTGAAAATGAGCTTCAAATCTCGTGGCTCAACCGAAGTTTTTTTTTTTAATGATCCACTTGCAAGCTCACACTTCTGCCCGTTGGGGGATTTTTAAAAACGATCTTGACACTGACTCTGATAGATCACGACACGACGGCATCGACGAAGACGACTTAATCATTTGAACGGAAAGACGCAACTGTAACGTGATTGGAAGAACTTTTCCTTCAAGAGTTTCCAACTGCATCGAATGAATGCAATTCGGATGCACTGCGATACTGTTTGGGCACAGTGAAAAGTTTTTTGAATTAAGTATGAACCACCTGATCTGACAGATAGAATTTGCTGTGACAATCTTGGAAGAGAATCCAAGTGTCAGATTTTCTTGTTTTAATTTTTTTTTTAGTTTTTAGTATATTCAACTTTAAATTATTTTGAAGAATTATTTTAAGTTCAGGTTTCTATTAATAACTATGTAATACTACGTTAATTATGTGAAGCGTTTTTTAGCAGACAATTACATAAAAAAGATGATAATTTAATTAAATTACTGAATTGACCTTTTGCCTAGTTCATTGTGAGCAATACGAAATAATTTTTAAGTTTATGTCAGATTTTAACTTTTTGAAGTCGAATTTTACACATTTTCAGCTTAAGTGAAGCTTCCCATTTTTTGTGTTCGAGGTTCAATCAAATAAAACGGGTTTAGCCGATAGGAAACATTTTAGCGTAGGAGGTAGAATTGATTTTGTTGGAAAGACGTTCCTTAACATTTAAATAGAATTGACTTTGCTTACTGAATAACTTTGTCCAAACCGTATCATTCAAGGCTTTAAAAATTTACATAAAAAAAAATCACGGATGAGCTTCGAACCAATATGAAGCTTTTAAAATCTCAGGTCCTAAGTGAGAAATAATAAATTGACCCCAAATCGGCTCAGATCAATAGACACCGTTTGAAGAAGTTATGAACTTGATTTTTTTTTCTGGAAGCAGATAAAATTAACACTAAATTATTCTTTTAACATTTCACAATCATACATTTTTCAATTCAACTCAAAACAATTCTCAATAAATTCGTGAAATCTTTTATTTTGCATCATTACTTTTTTTATAGACGCACCCTGAAAGGTCAGTCAAAGTTTCTCCCTAATCACATCTTGAGTGTCAATTTGACACTCCTCGCCTAAAATCGCAGTTCTTTCTCAACCGATTTTTTTTAAACGACCACACACATATAGAATCTCAGTGAAACTTCATGTTTCTTTGAAGATATCTAATTTAAACTTAACACTAAGGCGTACATCTTTCAAGGACATGATGGCTAGTATCTTCCAAATGCTAAAACCATCAGCCCACAGAAAGAGTACTATGTATGCCGTGAACGAGATTCGACCTCATGACCTCTGGCTTAGAAAACTTGAACGCTGTCCTCTACGCCACGGTCGGCGGCTGAATCTGTATAATATTTCTGAATTCAGCTACATCACTTCAACTTCAATCAAAGTCTAAGAAAAAAAAACCTGAAAAATCTTGCTTCGGTAATAGAATGTAGATGAGCTAAGGAACGCTCAAAAATATTTCACTAAGTGTCAAAACTCGCTAAATTAAGAAGCTATACGTTGCACAAAAAATACAAAAAATAGTGTAAAAATCGTGCTTTTCAATCAATGAACCATCAAAAAGATTTAAGTCACACTAGATACATTTTGAAAATAAGATTGGAAAATTGACCTAATTTGGTACAATATTGCATCTTTAGATTCGATGCACAATTTCGCGTCTTGATATTCTCAAAAAACGAAACACAGAATTTTTAACGAATTTTCAAAAGCAGCTGATTTTAGATCTTATTGTCATTTACCAATTTCACAGATTTTCTTGCAATTGAATTCTCATTTGCACTGGATTTTGAGTATATTCTCACAAGATGTAATTTTTTTATTCGAAGATAGGCACTTTCATACGAATTTTAGTAGTGTTATCAGTTTACAATAAGATTAACGTGAATCATTAAAAAAAAAAAACAATGAAAAGGCAATAAATATGAAAAGCAAAAAATCACACGATAAACAAAATCACAAAAACAAATATGAAACAAAAATGAAAATATGAACAAAAATTATGTTTCATATTATATAATGAACAAAATTTACAAAAAAACTCATATGGAAATCTTAGTAAAAAATCAAAAACAGCTAAAAAAACTTTTTTTTAGTTTTTTTTTTGTCATTTCTGTCAATTTAATTTTTTTGTCATTTTTGAAGGTATTTTTGTAAATTTTGTAAATTTTGCAAATTTTGTAAATTTTGAAAATTTTGTAAATTTTGTAAATTTTGAAAAATTTTGTAAATTTTGTAAATTTTGTAAATTTTGTAAATTTTGTAAATTTTGTAAATTTTGTAAATTTTGTAAATTTTGTAAATTTTGTAAATTTTGTAAATTTTGTAAATTTTGTAAATTTTGTAAATTTTGTAAATTTTGTAAATTTTGTAAATTTTGTAAATTTTGTAAATTTTGTAAATTTTGTAAATTTTGTAAATTTTGTAAATTTTGTAAATTTTGTAAATTTTGTAAATTTTGTAAATTTTGTAAATTTTGTAAATTTTGTAAATTTTGTAAATTTTGTAAATTTTGTAAATTTTGTAAATTTTGTAAATTTTGTAAATTTTGTAAATTTTGTAAATTTTGTAAATTTTGTAAATTTTGTAAATTTTGTAAATTTTGTAAATTTTGTAAATTTTGTAAATTCTGTAAATTTTGTAAATTTTGTAAATTTTGTAAATTTTGTAAATTTTGTAAATTTTGTAAATTTTGTAAATTTTGTAAATTTTGTAAATTTTGTAAATTTTGTAAATTTTGTAAATTTTGTAAATTTTGTAAATTTTGTAAATTTTGTAAATTTTGTAAATTTTTTAAATTTTGTAAATTTTGTAAATTTTGTAAATTTTGTAAATTTTGTAAATTTTGTAAATTTTGTAAATTTTGTAAATTTTGTTAATTTTGTAAATTTTGTAAATTTTGTAAATTTTGTAAATTTTGTAAATTTTGTAAATTTTGTAAATTTTGTAAATTTTGTAAATTTTGTAAATTTTGTAAATTTTGTAAATTTTGTAAATTTTGTAAATTTTGTAAATTTTGTAAATTTTGTAAATTTTGTAAATTTTGTAAATTTTGTAAATTTTGTAAATTTTGTAAATTTTGTAAATTTTGTAAATTTTGTAAATTTTGTAAATTTTGTAAATTTTGTAAATTTTGTAAATTTTGTAAATTTTGTAAATTTTGTAAATTTTGTAAATTTTGTAAATTTTGTAAATTTTGTAAATTTTGTAAATTTTGTAAATTTTGTAAATTTTGTAAATTTTGTAAATTTTGTAAATTTTGTAAATTTTGTAAATTTTGTAAATTTTGTAAATTTTGTAAATTTTGTAAATTTTGTAAATTTTGTAAATTTTGTAAATTTTGTAAATTTTGTAAATTTTGTAAATTTTGTAAATTTTGTAAATTTTGTAAATTTTGTAAATTTTGTAAATTTTGTAAATTTTGTAAATTTTGTAAATTTTGAAAATTTTGTAAATTTTGTAAATTTTGTAAATTTTGTGAATTTTGTAAATTTTGTAAATTTTGTAAATCTTGCAAATTTTGTAAATTTTGTAAATTTTGTAAATTTTGTAAATTTTGTAAATTTAGTAAATTTTGTAAATTTTGTAAATTTTGTAAATTTTGTAAATTTTGTAAATTTTGTATATTTTGTAAATTTTGTAAATTTTGTAAATTTTGTAAATTTTGTAAATTTTGTAAATTTTGTAAATTTTGTAAATTTTGTAAATTTTGTAAATTTTGTAAATTTAGTAAATTTTGTAAATTTTGTAAATTTAGTAAATTTAGTAAATTTTGTAAATTTTGTAAATTTTGTAAATTTTGTAAATTTTGTAAATTTTGTAAATTTTGTAAATTTTGTAAATTTTGTAAATTTTGTAAATTTTGTAAATTTTGTAAATTTTGTAAATTTTGTTAATTTTGTAAATTTTGTAAATTAAGTAAATTTAGTAAATTTTGTAAATTTTGTAAATTTTGTAAATTTTGTAAATTTTGTAAATTTTGTAAATTTTGGAAATTTTGTAAATTTTGTAAATTTTGTAAATTTTGTAAATTTTGTAAATTTTGTAAATTTTGTAAATTTTGTAAATTTTGTAAATTTTGTAAATTTTGTAAATTTTGTAAATTTTGTAAATTTTGTAAATTTTGTAAATTTTGTAAATTTTGTAAATTTTGTAAATTTTGTACATTTAAATTTTTTTTTTTTTTTGTAAATATTTTGAAATTTTGTAAATTTTGCATACTTTGTTAGTTTTAAAGTTTTGTCAATTTGGTCATATTTGTCAATTTAAAAATTTGTTTAATATTTATCATTTTTGTATTTTTTCTAAATTAAAAAAAAAAACACTAAATTATGTCAATTTGGAAAATATTGTCATTTTTTTTCCTTTATGACATTTTTGAAATTTCTGTCATTTTTGTCATTTTGGACATTTTTGACATTTTTTACATTTTTGACATTTTTGACATTTTTGACATTTTTGACATTTTTGACATTTTTGACATTTTTGACATTTTTGACATTTTTGACATTTTTGACATTTTTGACATTTTTGACATTTTCAACATTTTTGACTTTTTGACATTTTTGACATTTTTGACATTCTTAACATTTTTGACAATTTTGACATATTTGACATTTTCGATTTTTTTCACATTTTCGTCATTTTCGACATTTTAGACATTTTAGACATTTTCGACAATTTTGACTTTTTGACATTTTTGTCATTTTTGTCATTTTTGTCATTTTTGTCATTTTTGTCATTTTTGTCATTTTTGTCATTTTTGTCATTTTTGTCATTTTTGTCATTTTTGTCATTTTTGTCATTTTTGTCATTTTTGTCATTTTTGTCATTTTTGTCATTTTTGTCATTTTTGTCATTTTTGTCATTTTTGTCATTTTTGTCATTTTTGTCATTTTTGTCATTTTTGTCATTTTTGTCATTTTTGTCATTTTTGTCATTTTTGTCATTTTTGTCATTTTTGTCATTTTTGTCATTTTTGTCATTTTTGTCATTTTTGTCATTTTTGTCATTTTTGTCATTTTTGTCATTTTTGTCATTTTTGTCATTTTTGTCATTTTTGTCATTTTTGTCATTTTTGTCATTTTTGTCATTTTTGTCATTTTTGTCATTTTCGTCATTTTTGTCATTTTTGTCATTTTTGTCATTTTTGTCATTTTTGTCATTTTTGTCATTTTTGTCATTTTTGTCATTTTTGTCATTTTTGTCATTTTTGTCATTTTTGTCATTTTTGTCATTTTTGTCATTTTTGTCATTTTTGTCATTTTTGTCATTTTTGTCATTTTTGTCATTTTTGTCATTTTTGTCATTTTTGTCATTTTTGTCATTTTTGTCATTTTTGTCATTTTTGTCATTTTTGTCATTTTTGTCATTTTTGTCATTTTTGTCATTTTTGTCATTTTGGTCATTTTGTCATTTTTGTCATTTTTGTCATTTTTGTCATTTTTGTCATTTTTGTCATTTTTGTCATTTTTGTCATTTTTGTCATTTTTGTCATTTTTGTCATTTTTGTCATTTTTGTCATTTTTGTCATTTTTGTCATTTTTGTCATTTTTGTCATTTTTGTCATTTTTGTCATTTTTGTCATTTTTGTCATTTTTGTCATTTTTGTCATTTTTGTCATTTTTGTCATTTTTGTCATTTTTGTCATTTTTGTCATTTTTGTCATTTTTGTCATTTTTGTCATTTTTGTCATTTTTGTCATTTTTGTCATTTTTGTCATTTTTGTCATTTTTGTCATTTTTGTCATTTTTGTCATTTTTGTCATTTTTGTCATTTTTGTCATTTTTGTTATTTTTGTCATTTTTGTCATTTTTGTCATTTTTGTCATTTTTGTCATTTTTGTCATTTTTGTCATTTTTGTCATTTTTGTCATTTTTGTCATTTTTGTCATTTTTGTCATTTTTGTCATTTTTGTCATTTTTGTCATTTTTGTCATTTTTGTCATTTTTGTCATTTTTGTCATTTTTGTCATTTTTGTCATTTTTGTCATTTTTGTCATTTTTGTCATTTTTGTCATTCTTGTCATTTTTGTCATTTTTGTCATTTTTGTCATTTTTGTCATTATTGTCATTATTGTCATTTTTGTCATTATTGTCATTTTTGTCATTTTTGTCATTTTTGTCATTTTTGTCATTTTTGTCATTTTTGTCATTTTTGTCATTTTTGTCATTTTTGTCATTTTTGTCATTTTTGTCATTTTTGTCATTTTTGTCATTTTTGTCATTTTTGTCATTTTTGTCATTTTTGTCATTTTTGTCATTTTTGTCATTTTTGTCATTTTTGTCATTTTTGTCATTTTTGTCATTTTTGTCATTTTTGTCATTTTTGTCATTTTTGTCATTTTTGTCATTTTTGTCATTTTTGTCATTTTTGTCATTTTTGTCATTTTTGTCATTTTTGTCATTTTTGTCATTTTTGTCATTTTTGTCATTTTTGTCATTTTTGTCATTTTTGTCATTTTTGTCATTTTTGTCATTTTTGTCATTTTTGTCATTTTTGTCATTTTTGTCATTTTTGTCATTTTTGTCATTTTTGTCATTTTTGTCATTTTTGTCATTTTTGTCATTTTTGTCATTTTTGTCATTTTTGTCATTTTTGTCATTTTTGTCATTTTTGTCATTTTTGTCATTTTTGTCATTTTTGTCATTTTTGTCATTTTTGTCATTTTTGTCATTTTTGTCATTTTTGTCATTTTTGTCATTTTTGTCATTTTTGTCATTTTTGTCATTTTTGTCATTTTTGTCATTTTTGTCATTTTTGTCATTTTTGTCATTTTTGTCATTTTTGTCATTTTTGTCATTTTTGTCATTTTTGTCATTTTTGTCATTTTTGTCATTTTTGTCATTTTTGTCATTTTTGTCATTTTTGTCATTTTTGTCATTTTTGTCATTTTTGTCATTTTTGTCATTTTTGTCATTTTTGTCATTTTTGTCATTTTTGTCATTTTTGTCATTTTTGTCATTTTTGTCATTTTTGTCATTTTTGTCATTTTTGTCATTTTTGTCATTTTTGTCATTTTTGTCATTTTTGTCATTTTTGTCATTTTTGTCATTTTTGTCATTTTTGTCATTTTTGTCATTTTTGTCATTTTTGTCATTTTTGTCATTTTTGTCATTTTTGTCATTTTTGTCATTTTTGTCATTTTTGTCATTTTTGTCATTTTTGTTATTTTTGTCATTTTTGTCATTTTTGTCATTTTTGTCATTTTTGTCATTTTTGTCATTTTTGTCATTTTTGTCATTTTTGTCATTTTTGTCATTTTTGTCATTTTTGTCATTTTTGTCATTTTTGTCATTTTTGTCATTTTTGTCATTTTTGTCATTTTTGTCATTTTTGTCATTTTTGTCATTTTTGTCATTTTTGTCATTTTTGTCATTTTTGTCATTTTTGTCATTTTTGTCATTTTTGTCATTTTTGTCATTTTTGTCATTTTTGTCATTTTTGTCATTTTTGTCATTTTTGTTATTTTTCTTATTTATGTATTTTTTGTATTTTTTGTAATTTTTGTAATTTTTGTAATTTTTGTCATTTTTGTCATTTTTGTAATTTTTGTCATTTTTGTCATTTTTGTCATTTTTGTCATTTTTGTCATTTTTGTCATTTTTGTCATTTTTGTCATTTTTGTCATTTTTGTCATTTTTGTCATTTTTGTCATTTTTGTCATTTTTGTCATTTTTGTCATTTTTGTCATTTTTGTCATTTTTGTCATTTTTGTCATTTTTGTCATTTTTGTCATTTTTGTCATTTTTGTCATTTTTGTCATTTTTGTCATTTTTGTCATTTTTGTCATTTTTGTCATTTTTGTCATTTTTGTCATTTTTGTCATTTTTGTCATTTTTGTCATTTTTGTCATTTTTGTCATTTTTGTCATTTTTGTCATTTTTGTCATTTTTGTCATTTTTGTCATTTTTGTCATTTTTGTCATTTTTGTCATTTTTGTCATTTTTGTCATTTTTGTCATTTTTGTCATTTTTGTCATTTTTGTCATTTTTGTCATTTTTGTCATTTTTGTCATTTTTGTCATTTTTGTCATTTTTGTCATTTTTGTCATTTTTGTCATTTTTGTCATTTTTGTCATTTTTGTCATTTTTGTCATTTTTGTCATTTTTGTCATTTTTGTCATTTTTGTCATTTTTGTCATTTTTGTCATTTTTGTCATTTTTGTCATTTTTGTCATTTTTGTCATTTTTGTCATTTTTGTCATTTTTGTCATTTTTGTCATTTTTGTCATTTTTGTCATTTTTGTCATTTTTGTCATTTTTGTCATTTTTGTCATTTTTGTCATTTTTGTCATTTTTGTCATTTTTGTCATTTTTGTCATTTTTGTCATTTTTGTCATTTTTGTCATTTTTGTCATTTTTGTCATTTTTGTCATTTTTGTCATTTTTGTCATTTTTGTCATTTTTGTCATTTTTGTCATTTGTGTCATTTTTGTCATTTTTGTCATTTTTGTCATTTTTGTCATTTTTGTCATTTTTGTCATTCTTGTCATTTTTGTCATTTTTGTCATTTTTGTCATTTTTGTCATTTTTGTCATTTTTGTCATTTTTGTCATTTTTGTCATTTTTGTCATTTTTGTCATTTTTGTCATTTTTGTCATTTTTGTCATTTTTGTCATTTTTGTCATTTTTGTCAGTCAAATTTTTTTGTCGTGTTCGCTTTATTCTCACTTGAACGTTTAGAAAAAGATAAACAGTAGAAGAAATATAGAAAAATTTCAATTCTAAATGACTTCTGCTTGCTTTAACTTTTGTTTTTAACAAAATAGAATGGACTAAATAAGAACTAGTTTTTCTTAAGTTTTTTTTTTCAAATGTACACATAACAGGGAATAAATTCAATACATTTTGGTTTTGTGATTATTTTTTCAAATTTTTCGGCATTCTTTCTTAATTCTTTCTTAATAATGAATTTTAATCACAAAACATGCAATTGTTCGGAATGTATAAATACAAATTATTATAATTTTTGAACCATTTGCCATGATGGTTGGTCTCTACTGTAAAAGCTTTCCTCAATCGGAAAAGCTTTCAGCTGAAAGCTACAGCACAGGGAAATTTTATAGCAAAATCGAGAGAGCGCGCATGAGCTTGGAAGAGAATTCCAGCTAAATATCGCGCGCTTCTACACTCTTTTGGTAGCTGTTAAGCTCATGGAAATCAAGAGTCGTTCCATATTGGCGCCATTCCATGCAACATCGTGTTAAAAAAAAAACTTGAAGATTATGATTATAGAATTTCATCGACTTCACACTGAAAAATGAAATTTCCAACTGAACTTTTCGGTACCCAAGTTTACCGAAAAATCTGAAAACTCTATTGAATTAAAATTATTGTCATTAAAAATTGAAAATTTTTGTAGCGTCACTGTCTTCGTTTAAAAAACTTACTTGACCGTAAACAAAAGTTTCATAATCAAAACTCGTACTACGTTATGTTAAAATAGTTTAGTTTAGTTTTAGCAAAAACTATTCCTTATCAACAATTTATGCTAATCCTCTAGCATAAAAATGTACCATTATTTTTCAAAATGTACAATATTCTTTTAGAAAAAATCATATGTATTTTTTTGTTATTCAATAATTAATTTGACACAACGAAATGACATTTTAAGAGTTGGAATTTTTTATCCCTTTTTGATAATTTATTCTTGAATTCGTAGCAAAGTGGCACATGCAGTTTTTTTTAATTCCTCCACAAAGTGATTCTATGGATCGTAGTTAGATCTGTATCCTCGAACTCTTTTCTAATCCCTCGTCAGTAGCTTCTCTGGCTAGTGCAGTCAGTCATGTGCTTGATTATTTAATGGCAGTACCATATCACATAAAACTGAATGAATGACCTCAACAGCTCTTACGGAACTTGTCCGATTTGATCCGCTCCTCTGATCTATGCTCCAATCACTGGCCAGTTGGTTTTTTTTTTCGTATCGGAAACGACATGGGGGACTGTAATTCGTCTTTCGTTTTGCTGCACCCGGACCCCAAAGTGACATTAAATCTGCCAGGCAGACATTAATTAGTCGAATGCAACTCAGCACTTGGTCTATGAACATCATGATGATCAGCCATGAACCGGTTCAAGCTTAGCGTCTTTCGATGTTTTTTTTTTCTTTCAATTTTATTTTGCATCTAACAACAAGCCATTTCTATCTCGTTTGAGTTGTTTGAGAACACACCTTTCGGTAGAGTTAGGATGGTACTCCCCTAATAAAGTTCTCCTCATGCAATGAGATCTCCCTCTCTGACGCTCAATCTCAACTTTTACTCAAACGACTTGAAAGGTGGCTCACGATCAGCTCCGTTTTTGTTATTCGTTCTCCTCAAACACAATCAGCTTTTAAATACCAAAAGGTAGCGTTCAATCATTCGACACTGTTGTCGAGTGTCACGGCGAGTGACGTTTACAGATTTTGTGTGCTTCTTACTTTTGGTTTCACAATCTCCGAAGGGTAGGGCTGTCTGGTGAATTATGGTCCATTGGGGCGGTAAAATCCTTGTACAACATTGCCAGCAACATAACGATTTAGTAGTGCTCTCGATGCATTTGGAGTATTTGTTATGTTGGGTGGCCTAACTTCAGAATGCCACAACTTTGTTGTTCGTTGAGACTTATAAATAGTTCTTAAGAAAAAATTAGATCACTAATAGGAAATTTTAAAATTACAGCATGAAATTTGAAAATAAAAATAAAAAAAAATGATAAAAATGATAAAAATGACAAAAAATCTAATAAAAAAGACAGAGATTTTGCATACATTTGAATAAAATAGGGTTAGTACCGTTTAATGCAATCCAATCAAGGGGAAAAAAGATTACTGTTGTTTCAATTATTTAGCTAGTTATACTAAACATCAAAATGTAGTTGGGTTTTTTCGCATCCAACAATAGATATGATGGACTCAACGAGACACAACTTATTGTCCTTACGCAATCAGCTATGAATATAATGGATTCAACTGTTATAATATAATTCATTCAACTGCAAATATGATAAATTACACCACCATTTTATGATTGGTTCATGCAACTATTTATATAGCAGATTCAACTAAACATTTCTGTTTAACCTCTCGCAGTTGACTAAAAAAAATAAGAGATTCAACTGTACACACACACACCACTGTACACACACACAGCTTCTCCGGCCGAATGTTTTATTTTTCTTTTTTTTTTAACGAACACACAAACTTCATGTTTCTTTGAAGAGATCTTATTACTTAACCTAAGCGCACATCTTTCTAGGATATGATAGCTAGCATCTTTTAAACGCTCAAACCACCTTCCCACAGAAAGAGTACTATGTATGCCGTGACCAGGATTCGATCTCATAACCTCTGGCTTAGGAAACTTGTACGCTATCCTCTAGACCCTGATCGGTGGCTTGTTATGTTATATACAGGATCGTGTTGAGGCCTGCTAGGGTGCGTGACGCCACATCGAATTAGCTGTTTATTATATACCACACACAACTATACATTTAACATTGCTCTGCGAAGTAGTTCCAAATCCCCGTGGTGCAGAGTGGAAAAGTGTCTACAGACATTTCACCTGTAGGCGTACGGCCGAGAGAACTACACGTCACACTTGGTGCAGCCAGGGGTCGTAACGTGTATCAGGTAGTCGCGACCCCGATATGCGGGACGACCAAATGTTCGAGGGGGTTTTGAGCGATCTGCCTTTTGGGGAGGTTCCTGGCCCCGATTCGCGGATACGATCGACTCCCGACGGACATGTAAAATACCAGATCTGCTCCGCACAGGAAATCTCCGGCTCGACAATGCTACTACGTTGTTCCGTGGAATTTGCCAGTTTATCACAACTACTACTTTGGAAGATTGTGTTCGTACCATAAAACAACCCTATAAGTAATATACTGATGAAACTATGAATATAACGACGAATGACCGAACTTTCACGGCGATGTAAACTAATTTCGATACATGATGGTTTATTCATTCCTTACAGGACAGAGGGGCCTTGTGCCGTAACATGAGGTGCCCAGTGGATAGGCCTCAGGATGAGTCTCGAAGAGTCGAGACGGAGAAATATTTGGATGTGTGGATGAGACTCGAGGAGAGGCGAGTTGCTCTCGTCTCGAATTGGGTCAAGAGACGTACTGAAAGAGGGCCCTCAAGACACGAGAAGAGGCGGGAAAAGACGTCTCAAATTGTGTCAAGAGGATGAGTGTGAGTGGGTCTCGAGTCACGAGTAGCGGCGCTTCCTAAGGGCGAAACTGCGGGGATAAGACTTTACCTTCCTTGTAGCGGACCTCGAAGGAAGAGGGTTAACCACTGTCGGGGGATACCCACGGATAGAGAGGCTCTCGAAGCCGGGCGAGTCGTAGCGTTCAAAGTCCCGAACGTGTGCCGTGACAGGCGCGAGTCCAGGACAAGCTGCTCTCGATCTGGCACACAACGGGCAGAAAAATCCACGGGTCAAAAATACTAGGGTTGCCAGCCAAGGGGGATAAAGAAGACTGGACAACGGTCGGAGTAGACTGACCCCATCGACTGACCCCATGGTTTGAAGCTACAAAGGTAAGACAATACCTTCTGCGTAGCGGATGCCGTGGATGCGCCGCGTTCGTGCGTAGGATGCTCCACCTTCGGGGAGTATCTGAGTAGGGCGGTTCTCAACGCCAGAAGCTGCGGGGATAAGACTTGACCTTCTTCGCAGTGGAAATCGTTGGGGAAGGGTTATTCACGTTCGGGGAATACCCACGGGTAGGGTGGCTCTCGACGCCGGGTGAGCCATTCTAGTCGGAGTAGGATGACGTCTTCGTCGGGAATCATACAAGTCGTTGCGTTAAGTCCCGCCCGTGTGCCGTGACAGGCGAGAGTCTAGAATAAGCTGCTCTCGATCAGGCACACGATGGGCAAGCTGGCAAACCTCGAACCCTGAAGATAAAAGTTCAGGCCTCGAGTTTTTAGAGGAGAGGTTAGGCCTCAAACCTCGAGTCATTACGAGAAGAGGTCAGATTTCAAGTCGTTAGAGGAGAGATCGGGCTTTGAATCGTGCAGAGGAGAGGTAAACCTCGAGTCGATGCGAGGAGTGGTGGGACCTCGAGTATTTAGAGGAGATATCAGGCATCAAGTCGCGAAGAGGAGATGTTTGTGTGGGAATCTCGAATCAATTTTAACAATAATTGATCAAAAATTAAAAAAAATCCAGAATAAAAAAAAATTGATCAAAAAGGTAAATTAAAGTGGGACAACAAAGGCAAAAAAGACAAATATTAAACAAAAATGACAAATAAGGCCTTCAAAGCCATTGAGGTTTAAGTGTAAAATTATACATTTTGAGTTAATAATCCCAAAATAATCTTTATATTTTGAACTATATTCGTGGATTTTTTTTCGGATTTTTAGTATATCATTCACATACTTTTATGATCGAAAGAAAAATTACAATTTTTCAGAAAATAAATTAAAAAAGCCAACCACAAAAACTAAAATGAGTGTTTTGTTGAAATGTCTGGCATATATACTCTAATATCTTTTTGTCTCAAAAATATCAAAATTGGCTTTCAAAAATAATTTCAGATACCTGAGAAAAATAACATAAAATAAAAAAATAAGGCAAATGTAAGGAAAAAAAAACAAATCACAAAATTGAAATGAGATTAATCACGACAATAATAAGACAGAACTCAATGTAAACAAAAATCATTTCAAAACTTAACAAAAATAAAACACTATTAAAGGGTGAACACGAAAGTATTGCGACACCGAAAGTCTCATGCCAATTATCTTATTATGTTAAGAATCAAACCAAAATTTTAGGGTAGTTTTATACATATATTTACTACAAAATTAAAAAAAAAAAGGTAATCGATGGAGCCTTGAGTGTAAAATTGAACGCATTTTCGCTTGATGCCCTTTATCAAAGTAAAGCTTAGTTCTTTTAGAAATGGGACAGTAACGAAGGCGTGTATCTCAAAACCTATTCGTTTGATCAAAATACTTTCTATGGAAGAAATGAAGGTTATCTTATGATAATTCATTGAAAAATTTGAAAAAAAATATTTATCGTTTTTTGTAAGAAAAATCTCTACTTTACTCTTGTTACCTCCTATCGGCCGGCGCACACTTTTTTCAGTCATGTCATTGTTCAGTTTTTTCAACTTTGTCTTCGTCCAATCTGTAAGCTAGGTGGCTGCATTCTCCTCCTTCAATATCTTCTACCTTTTGGTCCAGTACTTCTCTTTTAAAAGAATTTAAGAGCAATTTAGTGGATAAAGGTGTATCAAAATTAACAAAACTTGACCATCATGAGATGAATATTAAAGTATAATCGGTTAGTGTAGATCGTGGGTTGCGAAGGGTACATACAAGATTACTCTTTTTAGGCTTTTAAAAACTGCAAAAATCAATGTTTTTGTTTTGAAAATTGTTGTTTTTCTCCATAGGATCAGAATCTTGGTATATCATTATAATTTTTACAAAACAGCTAGCAAATACATACTTTAATATGCGAGGAACCTTACCACAAGCAGGCATGTTATGGGATTCAAGTTCTTGTATTAGTTTTATATAGAGTTTTTCACAAGTTTTGTCGTCCTTCAGAAATCACCTGTCTCATTGCCTCGGTACCAGCTTTACAGCTCACCAGCTCTGCAACTAACAAAAAATTTTTGTTTGAGGTTAGGTTTGAATTATTCATAATTAGGCAACACTGTCAGCTTATCACAGAACAATTTTTTGGACATTTCACCGATCTGCACTTAGTTTTTCGGTTATTAAAAATTAAAAATTCTGGTCTGAGTCTTGTCTTCCCTGCTGACCCTTATCCGTAGTTGCTGATTATGTGCTTAACTACAATGCTTGATTTGAACTTTGTGGACATTTTCGACAGTGTTTGCATACTTTTCCACTACTCACACACACTAATTCTTTGAATAATAAACGATTTTGTCAGATATCCATTTGATAATGATGGTGTTTGAAGGAAACTGTGCAAGATATTTTTTTTTTCTTTTTCTCTTGCATCGTAAATATCTCAAAAACGCCTGAATTTAAAATTTTGAAACAAATAGGTTGGTTAGTAATTTACACAGGCAACAAAATGCTGGCAAAATTTTGAATGCCCGATAACTAGTAAATGAGCTATTAGCAAATGAAAGTGTCCCATTTCTAAAAGAACTATGCTTTATTTACAGTGTCATACGGTACCAGTTTTTCAGTTTTTTTTTCCATTTTCTTAACATGTTCTTCTCGTCTTTGACTGTTTACTTGCTGTTCCGAAATTACCGCTGCATTATTGCCCAGTACTTCTCCACAGGGCACAGCTCCGGACAGTTTGGCGGGTTCATGTTCTTCGAAATAAAATGGACAGAATTGGCCTCATACCACTCCAGGACACTTTTAGAATAATGGCATGATACCAAATCTGGTCAAATTAGTGGAGCTTTGTCAAGAACGGCATAAGGCGCTTCTCGAGGCACTCAGATTTGTAGATCTCGCCATTTACAGTGCCCTTTGTCACGAAAGGCTAATTCCTCAGTCCGCAAGAGCAGATCGTCTTCCAAACGAGATATTTGGAGGAAAACGACATTTTCTTCTTCTTAAATTTGTCCACATCGAACTACATTGCTCTTGCCGGTGAAAAACTCCAACCCCGGAATTTGCTTAAAATCGGCTGGTGAATGTTCAACTTTTTTCCTAACTGCCGGTGCGACAGGTCAGTGAATTCTAGATTTTGGAAATAATGTTTTCTTTCGACTCGCGTTGGGTCACCTCCATTTTCATTTAATCAAAAAACACTTCTTCGAGTTTGACAGCATGTAAACGAATGAGAAAGTGTGCAAAATTTGGATTTTTACTCAATGGTAAAAAAGTTATTCCCTGTTGAATGTGTCACAATAGTTTCGTGTTCGCCCTTTAAGCCTACCCCTATTCTGATTGTACAAAGAATGTCGAATATAATCAAATTTATTTATGATTTCCATCCTTTGAAACATAGGTCTAATAATATCTCATGAGAAACGCAACAACGATATACCGTCGTTAGGTGTTAAAAGGGTTAAACCTCTATCATACTTATGAGGTTCCTATTGACTTTATGCAGAAGTGTGAAATTCGGATTGGTCGTGAAAAGGAAGTGCAGTAGGCGTTGGTAGGATCGGACGTAAATTTTTTTTCCGCGTGTGTCAAAATCGTTGTAGGAAAATTCTTTTCCATGTAATTCAATAAGGGAAAAATTAAATTAAACAGTTTCCTCTAATAGTGAAGATGGATTTACCTTAAAGGCCCTCGAATTCGGCCGGGTGTGGCTCATTGGCTGGAAAAGGGAAGAGTTTGCAACGTTCTCTTTGGCAAAAATTCAAGTGAACCGAAGCTAAGTATTTTTTTCTTTTTAATTCATTTTTAAAGCGAGTTCTATGAACTTGAAAATGTTGTTTTGCAGCGGTTTGCGATGCATATTAAGTGCTTTGAGAAGCATTGAAATTCTGATTTAGTTTCCGAACCGTTTTGAAGTTTTAATTAAAATTAAAATTTTCGTTTTGGCATATCACGATTTGTTTGAGTTAATCAGGGATGTTTGTCTTGTCCGAATTTTATATCATGATATTTTTTTTATTCTGCTACTGATACTTTTTAACAAAATTTACTCGTTATTACGATGAAACTGTTAAATTTGACTGACAAAAATAAAAAAAAAACACTTTTAAAGTAAAATTTGACAATATAGGTACAATTCACAAAGTTTTTGTTAATCAGTACCTAATGTATATCTCTGTCTCGTAATTTTTTAGCGATCTTATTTTAAAATTTAATTTAGAAAAGCGAAATCAAGCCACTTAAATATAAAAGAGTAACAATGTTATTACTTCGCGAGCTAAAATACTTACCTTAAATAAGTACCAAAAAATATTAAACTTTCCCAAAATTCAACATGTTATCATCAATTGCATCATCTATAACTTATTCCATGTTTTTGTAGTGTTTTATTTGTTAATTCTGTTCAAGAGCCGTTTCGAGAATCAGTGATGTATTAGAGGTTGTAGTGAGGGAAACAGCTAGCTTGTAGGAAATTCGAATGGTTACTTTTCAAATTGTTTGAGTGTTCATAATTCTTTTTAATTTTTCCAATTAAAACACCTCGCAGATATTATTAGGAGTTTCCTTACGAAAATGTCTAGGATCATAGGAGGTGTAGGTCAACCAAAGATCGCATCATTTTCCAAAAATGGCTCCTGATCTAATCCTCTTCCTTACTAAAAAAAACCCCTTCCTGAGATACTTGAATATAGATTCGCAGACGTATAGACGGTTTCTATAGCTGGTGATACTGACTTATCATTGCTCCAGAGCTTCCAAAACTAGCTTTTGAAGAAAACTGGAATAACAGATTTATGGTTGATCCTAAAAAGTATCTTACTAACAATCCTTCCTTCATCCCTCTTTGACTACTAGGACGTGGCCGGCGCCGTTATTGATCATTTTCTAAAAGGGGAGCATGAGTTTTGTGTATTGAGAATGAGTTGCTAATCCCAAGCTGCATTCTTTTGGCCCTTGTACAAAATTGATGGCCTCGATCAATCACGGAGTAGCAACCATTGGCGATGTGGAACTCGTTCTACTTAGCCACGCCAGCGATCATGAAATTCTAAATGCATTGGATGATTCGATACAATTTAATTTTATATTTTTATTAAAACCATGAAAAAAATGGTGGTATTTTTGAAGACTAATTCAAGCATTTCGGGCTTAATGATTTAAGGTGGATATGAGTAGTCAAACAAGCTAAGCTAAGCTAAGCTATCATACTTATGAGGTTCCTATTGTTTTATTTGTTTGAAATACAAAATTAGGAGTTAGATAATTTGGCTTTTTACAAACTTTCAAAGTTACCGAAGCGTGTGCTGCGATGAAGTTGTAAAAATGGTTTTTTTTTGCATCAATATTTGAATAGTTTCAACCATTAGTTTAAAAAGTTTATAAGGACAAAAATTTATAGACTAATGAAGCATCAAAGAACAAATTTAATGAGATTCTCTAATGAACATCGGGATTCGGGATCATTGGGATCATTGGGAAGCTAAACAAATACAAAAAGGTTTTTCATTTTTAAATCAATCAGCACAATCATACTCAATATTGAAGACTCACATCAAACACATGAAAAAGCTGTTTTTCTGCCCACACCGAACCTTGAAAGTGATAATATCGAATATGAAAAGCAAATATTGTAATGAATCTTAATTTCACATAACTCTCATACATTGCATGGTCATAAAAGAAGCAAACGACGAGAAAGACCCCACGAAATCAATGACCACATTCAGCCAGTCCACGCTCAGATCAGGGAGCCACCCGTTGAATCATATTCGGACTCTCGATTCCCTCAAGTATGGCCTGTTTGTAAAGACAGCTAGCTGCTACCTTGCTGTGAATATGACCGCTCAAAACCGTCAACAAGTCATAAAGTCGTCGGTCGATTTTGTACGAAAAGGAGGTTCCGAGTGATTTCATCCCCCCTTTCCTTACTGGACACTCTCTTCCCCACCATTCTAAATAATTATACCGGTTTTACGCTCAGCCAGTCAGCGAAGTCAGCGAAGATTTTCATACGGCACAACACTTTTGGCAGAGGTCTCCGAGGGTCTTAACGGAATGAACGTACAAGACTCTCCGGTGTCGTGGCAGGGCAGACAGACATACATAGGTAAAGATCTTGAACGAGGAGAACTTCAGAAGTCATGTGATTGACTTTCGAGATTGTATGTTTGTTGTTTATATCTTGTTCGTGACCGTTTTGCGCGAGTGCTCTCCGGTTTCGCTCTCCCGCGAATTATTGTGGGTGCCGTAGCAAGGATTGTTTGGTTCGGTCTCGATAATTTTGATGAAAGAACATAATTCTTATAACAAACTTCATTTTTTGAAAATAAAAACAATCCAAATATAGCTATATTTATTTTGCTAAGTATTGTCTAAGTGTAGTTAATTTCCCTCAAATTTTTGGTAGACTTTTGTCATTTTTGTCATTTTTGTCATTTTTGTCATTTTTGTCATTTTTGTCATTTTTGTCATTTTTGTCATTTTTGTCATTTTTGTCATTTTTGTCATTTTTGTCATTTTTGTCATTTTTGTCATTTTTGTCATTTTTGTCATTTTTGTCATTTTTGTCATTTTTGTCATTTTTGTCATTTTTGTCATTTTTGTCATTTTTGTCATTTTTGTCATTTTTGTCATTTTTGTCATTTTTGTCATTTTTGTCATTTTTGTCATTTTTGTCATTTTTGTCATTTTTGTCATTTTTGTCATTTTTGTCATTTTTGTCATTTTTGTCATTTTTGTCATTTTTGTCATTTTTGTCATTTTTGTCATTTTTGTCATTTTTGTCATTTTGACATTTTTGTTTTTTTTTTGTCATTTTTGTCATTTTTGTCATTTTGACATTTTTGTTTTTTTTTGTCATTTTTGTCATTTTTGACATTTTTGACATTTTTGACATTTTTGACATTTTTGACATTTTTGACATTTTTGACATTTTTGACATTTTTGACATTTTTGACATTTTTGACATTTTTGACATTTTTGACATTTTTGACATTTTTGACATTTTTGACATTTTTGACATTTTTGACATTTTTGACATTTTTGACATTTTTGACATTTTTGACATTTTTGACATTTTTGACATTTTTGACATTTTTGACATTTTTGACATTTTTGACATTTTTGACATTTTTGACATTTTTGACATTTTTGACATTTTTGACATTTTTGACATTTCTGAAATTTTTGAAATTTTTGAAATTTTTGACATTTTTGAAATTTTTGACATTTTTGACATTTTTGACATTTTTGACATTTTTTAAATTTTTGACATTTTTGACATTTTTGACATTTTTTAAATTTTTGACATTTTTGACATTTTTGACATTTTTGACATTTTTGACATTTTTGACATTTTTGACATTTTTGACATTTTTGACATTTTTGACATTTTTGACATTTTTGACATTTTTGACATTTTTGACATTTTTGACATTTTTGACATTTTTGACATTTTTGACATTTTTGACATTTTTGACATTTTTGACATTTTTGACATTTTTGACATTTTTGACATTTTTGACATTTTTGACATTTTTGACATTTTTGACATTTTTGACATTTTTGACATTTTTGACATTTTTGACATTTTTGACATTTTTGACATTTTTGACATTTTTGACATTTTTGACATTTTTGACATTTTTGACATTTTTGACATTTTTGACATTTTTGACATTTTTGACATTTTTGACATTTTTGACATTTTTGACATTTTTGACATTTTTGACATTTTTGACATTTTTGACATTTTTGACATTTTTGACATTTTTGACATTTTTGACATTTTTGACATTTTTGACATTTTTGACATTTTTGACATTTTTGACATTTTTGACATTTTTGACATTTTTGACATTTTTGACATTTTTGACATTTTTGACATTTTTGTCATTTTTGACATTTTTGACATTTTTGACATTTTTGACATTTTTGACATTTTTGACATTTTTGACATTTTTGACATTTTTGAAATTTTTGAAATTTTTGACATTTTTGACATTTTTGACATTTTTGACATTTTTGACAGTTTTGACATTTTTGACATTTTTGACATTTTTGACATTTTTGAAATTTTTGACATTTTTGACATTTTTGACATTTTTGACATTTTTGACATTTTTAACATTTTTGACATTTTTGACATTTTTGACATTTTTGACATTTTTGACATTTTTGACATTTTTGACATTTTTGACATTTTTGACATTTTTGACATTTTTGACATTTTTGACATTTTTGACATTTTTGACATTTTTGACATTTTTGACATTTTTGACATTTTTGACATTTTTGACATTTTTGACATTTTTGACATTTTTGAAATTTTTGAAATTTTTGAAATTTTAGACAATTTTGACATTTTTGACATTTTTGACATTTATGACATTTATGACATTTTTGACATTTTTGACATTTTTGACATTTTTGACATTTTTGACACTTTTGACATTTTTGACATTTTTGACATTTTTGACATTTTTGACATTTTTGACATTTTTGACATTTTTGACATTTTTGACATTTTTGACATTTTTGACATTTTTGACATTTTTGACATTTTTGACATTTTTGACATTTTTGACATTTTTGACATTTTTGACATTTTTGACATTTTTGACATTTTTGACATTTTTGACATTTTTGACATTTTTGACATTTTTGACATTTTTGACATTTTTGACATTTTTGACATTTTTGACATTTTTGACATTTTTGACATTTTTGACATTTTTGACATTTTTGACATTTTTGACATTTTTGACATTTTTGACATTTTTGACATTTTTGACATTTTTGACATTTTTGACATTTTTGACATTTTTGACATTTTTGACATTTTTGACATTTTTGACATTTTTGACATTTTTGACATTTTTGACATTTTTGACATTTTTGACATTTTTGACAGTTTTGACATTTTTAACATTTTTAACAATTTTGAAATTTTTGACATATTTGACATTTTTGACATTTTTGACATTTTTGACATTTTTGACATTTTTGACATTTTTGACATTTTTGACATTTTTGACATTTTTGACATTTTTGACATTTTTGACATTTTTGACATTTTTGACATTTTTGACATTTTTGACATTTTTGACATTTTTGACATTTTTGAAATTTTTGAAATTTTTGAAATTTTTAAAATTTTTGACATTTTTGACATTTTTGACATTTTTGACATTTTTGACATTTTTGACATTTTTGACATTTTTGACATTTTTGACATTTTTGACATTTTTGACATTTTTGACATTTTTGACATTTTTGACATTTTTGACATTTTTGACATTTTTGACATTTTTGACATTTTAGACATTTTTGACATTTTTGACATTTTTGACATTTTTGACATTTTTGACATTTTTGACATTTTTGACATTTTTGACATTTTTGACATTTTTGACATTTTTGACATTTTTGACATTTTTGACATTTTTGACATTTTTGACATTTTTGACATTTTTGACATTTTTGAAATATTTGAAATTTTTGAAATTTTTGAAATTTTTGAAATTTTTGAAATTTTTGACATTTTTGACATTTTTGACATTTTTGACATTTTTGACATTTATGACATTTATGACATTTATGACATTTTCGACATTTTTGACATTTTTGACATTTTTGACATTTTTGACATTTTTGAAATTTTTGACATTTTGACATTTTTGACATTTTTGACATTTTTGACATTTTTGACATTTTTGACATTTTTGACATTTTTGACATTTTTGACATTTTTGACATTTTTGACATTTTTGACATTTTTGACATTTTTGACATTTTTGACATTTTTGACATTTTTGACATTTTTGACATTTTTGACATTTTTGACATTTTTGACATTTTTGACATTTTTGACATTTTTGACATTTTTGACATTTTTGACATTTTTGACTTTTTTGACATTTTTGACATTTTTGACATTTTTGACATTTTTGACATTTTTGAATTTTTGACGTTTTTGACATTTTTGACAGTTTTGACAGTTTTGACATTTTTAGCAATTATGAACTTTTTGTCATGTTTGACGTTTTTGACATTTTTGACATTTTTGACATTTTTGACATTTTTGACATTTTTGACATTTTTAACATTTTTGACATTTTTGACATTTTTGAAATTTTTTGAAATTTTTGAAATTTTTGACATTTTTGACATTTTTGACATTTTTGACATTTTTGACATTTTTGACATTTTTGACATTTTTGACATTTTTGACATTTTTGACATTTTTGACATTTTTGACATTTTTGACATTTTTGACATTTTTGACATTTTTGACATTTTTGACATTTTTGACATTTTTGATATTTTTGACAATTTTGACATTTTTGACATTTTTGACATTTTTGACATTTGTGACATTTTTGACATTTTTGACATTTTTGACATTTTTGACATTTTTGACATTTTTGACATTTTTGACATTTTTGACATTTTTGACATTTTTGACATTTTTGACATTTTTGACATTTTTGACATTTTTGACATTTTTGACATTTTTGACATTTTTGACATTTTTGACATTTTTGACATTTTTGACATTTTTGACATTTTTGACATTTTTGACATTTTTGACATTTTTGACATTTTTGACATTTTTGACATTTTTGACATTTTTGACATTTTTGACATTTTTGACATTTTTGACATTTTTGACATTTTTACATTTTTGACATTTTTGACATTTTTGACATTTTTGACATTTTTGACATTTTTGACATTTTTGACATTTTTGACATTTTTGACATTTTTGACATTTGTGACATTTTTGACATTTTTGACATTTTTGACATTTTTGACATTTTTGACATTTTTGACATTTTTGACATTTTTGACATTTTTGACATTTTAGTCATTTTTGACATTTTTGACATTTTTGACATTTTTGACATTTTTGACATTTTTGACATTTTTGACATTTTTGACATTTTTGACATTTTTGACATTTTTGACATTTTTGACATTTTTGACATTTTTGACATTTTTGACATTTTTGAAATTTTTGAAATTTTTGAAATTTTGAAATTTTTGAAATTTTTGACATTTTTGACATTTTTGACATTTTTGACATTTATGACATTTATGACATTTTTGACATTTTTGATATTTTTGACATTTTTGACATTTTTGACATTTTTGACATTTTTGACATTTTTGACATTTTTGACATTTTTGACATTTTTGACATTTTTGACATTTTTGACATTTTTGACATTTTTGACATTTTTGACATTTTTGACATTTTTGACATTTTTGACATTTTTGACATTTTTGACATTTTTGACATTTTTGACATTTTTGACATTTTTGACATTTTTGACATTTTTGACATTTTTGACATTTTTGACATTTTTGACATTTTTGACATTTTTGACATTTTTGACATTTTTGACATTTTTGACATTTTTGACATTTTTGACATTTTTGACATTTTTGACATTTTTGACATTTTTGACATTTTTGACATTTTTGACATTTTTGACATTTTTGACATTTTTGACATTTTTGACATTTTTGACATTTTTGACATTTTTGACATTTTTGACATTTTTGACATTTTTGACATTTTTGACATTTTTGACATTTTTGACATTTTTGACATTTTTGACATTTTTGACATTTTTGACATTTTTGACATTTTTGACATTTTTGACATTTTTGACATTTTTGACAGTTTTGACAGTTTTGACATTTTTGACATTTTTGACATTTTTGACATTTTTGACATTTTTGACATTTTTGACATTTTTGACATTTTTGACATTTTTGACATTTTTGAAATTTTTGAAATTTTTGACATTTTTGAAATTTTTGAAATTTTTAAAATTTTTGACATTTTTGACATTTTTGACATTTTTGACATTTTTGACATTTTTGACATTTTTGACATTTTTGACATTTTTGACATTTTTGACATTTTTGACATTTTTGACATTTTTGACATTTTTGACATTTTTGACATTTTTGACATTTTTGACATTTTTGACATTTTTGACATTTTTGACATTTTTGACATTTTTGACATTTTTGACATTTTTGACATTTTTGACATTTTTGACATTTTTGACATTTTTGACATTTTTGACATTTTTGACATTTTTGACATTTTTGACATTTTTGACATTTTTGACATTTTTGACATTTTTGACATTTTTGACATTTTTGACATTTTTGACATTTTTGACATTTTTGACATTTTTGACATTTTTGACATTTTTGACATTTTTGACATTTTTGACATTTTTGACATTTTTGACATTTTTGACATTTTTGACATTTTTGACATTTTTGACATTTTTGACATTTTTGACATTTTTGACATTTTTGACATTTTTGACATTTTTGACATTTTTGACATTTTTGACATTTTTGACATTTTTGACATTTTTGACATTTTTGACATTTTTGACATTTTTGACATTTTTGACATTTTTGACATTTTTGACATTTTTGACATTTTTGACATTTTTGACATTTTTGACATTTTTGACATTTTTGACATTTTTGACATTTTTGACATTTTTGACATTTTTGACATTTTTGACATTGTTGACATTTTTGACATTTTTGACATTTTTGACATTTTTGACATTTTTGACATTTTTGACATTTTTGACATTTTTGACATTTTTGACATCATTTTTGACATTTTTGACATTTTTGACATTTTTGACATTTTTGACATTTGTGACATTTTTGACATTTTTGACATTTTTGACATTTGTGACATTTTTGACATTTTTGACATTTTTGACATTTTTGACATTTTTGACATTTTTGACATTTTTGACATTTTTGTCATTTTTGACATTTTTGACATTTTAGTCATTTTTGACATTTTTGACATTTTTGACATTTTTGACATTTTTGACATTTTTGACATTTTTGACATTTTTGACATTTTTGACATTTTTTACATTTTTGACATTTTTGACATTTTTGACATTTTTGACATTTTTGACATTTTTGACATTTTTGACACTTTTGACATTTTTGACATTTTGGACATTTTTGACATTTTGGACATTTTTGACATTTTTGACATTTTTGACATTTTTGACATTTTTGACATTTTTGACATTTTTGACATTTTTGACATTTTTGACATTTTTGACATTTTTGACATTTTTGACATTTTTGACATTTTTGACATTTTTGACATTTTTAACAATTTTGACATTTTTGACATTTTTGACATTTTTGACATTTTTGACATTTTTGACATTATGGACATTTTGTTTATTTTTGACATTTTTTAACTTTATTTTTGACATTTTTGTCACTTTTGACATTTTGGAGATTTCGTTCATTTTTGACATTTTTGACATTTTTGACATTTTTGACATTTTTGACATTTTTGACATTTTTGACATTTTTGACATTTTTGACATTTTTGACATTTTTGACATTTTTGACATTTTTGACATTTTTGACATTTTTGACATTTTTGACATTTTTGACATTTTTGACATTTTTGACATTTTTGACATTTTTGACATTTTTGACATTTTGACATTTTTGACATTTTTGACATTTTTGACATTTTTGACAGTTTTGACAGTTTTGACATTTTTAGCAATTTTGAAATTTTTGACATTTTTGACATTTTTGACATTTTTGACATTTTTGACATTTTTGACATTTTTGACATTTTTGAAATTTTTGAAATTTTTAAAATTTTTGACATTTTTGACATTTTTGACATTTTTGACATTTTTGACATTTTTGACATTTTTGACATTTTTGACATTTTTGACATTTTTGACATTTTTGACATTTTTGACATTTTTGACATTTTTGACATTTTTGACATTTTTGACATTTTTGACATTTTTGACATTTTTGTCATTTTTGACATTTTTGACATTTTTGACATTTTTGACATTTTTGACATTTTTGACATTTTTGACATTTTTGACATTTTTGACATTTTTGACATTTTTGACATTTTTGACATTTTTGACATTTTTGACATTTTTGACATTTTTGACATTTTTGACATTTTTGACATTTTTGACATTTTTGACATTTTTGACATTTTTGACATTTTTGACATTTTTGACATTTTTGACATTTTTGACATTGTTGACATTTTTGACATTTTTGACATTTTTGACATTTTTGACATTTTTGACATTTTTGACATTTTTGACATTTTTGACATTTTTGACATTTTTGACATTTTTGACATTTTTGACATTTTTGACATTTTTGACATTTTTGACATTTTTGACATTTTTGACATTTTTGACATTTTTGACATTTTTGACATTTTTGACATTTTTGACATTTTTGACATTTTTGACATTTTTAACATTTTTGACATTTTTGACATTTTTGACATTTTTGACATTTTTGACATTTTTGACATTTTTGACATTTTTGACATTTTTGACATTTTTGACATTTTTGACATTTTTGACATTTTTGACATTTTTGACATTTTTGACATTTTTGACATTTTTGACATTTTTGACATTTGTGACATTTTTGACATTTTTGACATTTTTGACATTTTTGACATTTTTGACATTTTTGACATTTTTGACATTTTTGTCATTTTTGACATTTTTGACATTTTAGTCATTTTTGACATTTTTGACATTTTTGACATTTTTGACATTTTTGACATTTTTGACATTTTTGACATTTTTGACATTTTTTACATTTTTGACATTTTTGACATTTTTGACATTTTTGACATTTTTGACATTTTTGACATTTTAGTCATTTTTGACATTTTTGACATTTTTGACATTTTTGACATTTTTGACATTTTTGACATTTTTGACATTTTTGACATTTTTGACATTTTTGACATTTTTGACATTTTTGACATTTTTGACATTTTTGACATTTTTGACATTTTTGACATTTTTGACATTTTTGACATTTTTGACATTTTTGACATTTTTGACATTTTTGACATTTTTGACATTTTTGACATTTTTGACATTTTTGACATTTTTGACATTTTTGACATTTTTGACATTTTTGACATTTTTGACATTTTTGACATTTTTGACATTTTTGACATTTTTGACATTTTTGACATTTGTGACATTTTTGACATTTTTGACATTTTTGACATTTTTGACATTTTTGACATTTTTGACATTTTTGACATTTTTGACATTTTTGACATTTTTGACATTTTTGACATTTTTGACATTTTAGTCATTTTTGACATTTTTGACATTTTTGACATTTTTGACATTTTTGACATTTTTGACATTTTTGACATTTTTGACATTTTTGACATTTTTGACATTTTTGACATTTTTGACATTTTTGACATTTTTAACAATTTTGACATTTTTGACATTTTTGACATTTTTGACATTATGGACATTTTGTTAATTTTTGACATTTTTTAACTTTATTTTTGACATTTTTGTCACTTTTGACATTTTGGAGATTTCGTTCATTTTTGACATTTTTGACATTTTTGACATTTTTGACATTTTTGACATTTTTGACATTTTTGACATTTTTGACATTTTTGACATTTTTGACATTTTTGACATTTTTGACATTTTTGACATTTTTGACATTTTTGACATTTTTGACATTTTTGACATTTTAGTCATTTTTGACATTTTTGACATTTTTGACATTTTTGACATTTTTGACATTTTTGACATTTTTGACATTTTTGACATTTTTGACATTTTTGACATTTTTGACATTTTTGACATTTTTGACATTTTTGACATTTTTGACATTTTTGACATTTTTGACATTTTTGACATTTTTGACATTTTTGACATTTTTGACATTTTTGACATTTTTGACATTTTTGACATTTTTGACATTTGTGACATTTTTGACATTTTTGACATTTTTGACATTTTTGACATTTTTGACATTTTTGACATTTTTGACATTTTTGTCATTTTTGACATTTTTGACATTTTAGTCATTTTTGACATTTTTGACATTTTTGACATTTTTGACATTTTTGACATTTTTGACATTTTTGACATTTTTGACATTTTTGACATTTTTGACATTTTTTACATTTTTGACATTTTTGACATTTTTGACATTTTTGACATTTTTGACATTTTTGACATTTTTGACACTTTTGACATTTTTGACATTTTGGACATTTTTGACATTTTGGACATTTTTGACATTTTTGACATTTTTGACATTTTTGACATTTTTGACATTTTTGACATTTTTGACATTTTTGACATTTTTGACATTTTTGACATTTTTGACATTTTTGACATTTTTGACATTTTTGACATTTTTGACATTTTTAACAATTTTGACATTTTTGACATTTTTGACATTTTTGACATTATGGACATTTTGTTTATTTTTGACATTTTTTAACTTTATTTTTGACATTTTTGTCACTTTTGACATTTTGGAGATTTCGTTCATTTTTGACATTTTTGACATTTTTGACATTTTTGACATTTTTGACATTTTTGACATTTTTGACATTTTTGACATTTTTGACATTTTTGACATTTTTGACATTTTTGACATTTTTGACATTTTTGACATTTTTGACATTTTTGACATTTTTGACATTTTTGACATTTTTGACATTTTTGACATTTTTGACATTTTTGACATTTTTGACATTTTTGACATTTTTGACATTTTTGACATTTTTGACAGTTTTGACAGTTTTGACATTTTTAGCAATTTTGAAATTTTTGACATTTTTGACATTTTTGACATTTTTGACATTTTTGACATTTTTGACATTTTTGACATTTTTGACATTTTTGAAATTTTTGAAATTTTTAAAATTTTTGACATTTTTGACATTTTTGACATTTTTGACATTTTTGACATTTTTGACATTTTTGACATTTTTGACATTTTTGACATTTTTGACATTTTTGACATTTTTGACATTTTTGACATTTTTGACATTTTTGACATTTTTGACATTTTTGACATTTTTGACATTTTTGACATTTTTGACATTTTTGACATTTTTGACATTTTTGACATTTTTGACATTTTTGACATTTTTGACATTTTTGACATTTTTGACATTTTTGACATTTTTGACATTTTTGACATTTTTGACATTTTTGACATTTTTGACATTTTTGACATTTTTGACATTTTTGACATTTTTGACATTTTTGACATTTTTGACATTTTTGACATTTTTGACATTTTTGACATTTTTGACATTTTTGACATTTTTGACATTTTTGACATTTTTGACATTTTTGACATTTTTGACATTTTTGACATTTTTGACATTTTTGACATTTTTGACATTTTTGACATTTTTGACATTTTTGACATTTTTGACATTTTTGACATTTTTGACATTTTTGACATTTTTGACATTTTTGACATTGTTGACATTTTTGACATTTTTGACATTTTTGACATTTTTGACATTTTTGACATTTTTGACATTTTTGACATTTTTGACATTTTTGACATTTTTGACATTTTTGACATTTTTGACATTTTTGACATTTTTGACATTTTTGACATTTTTGACATTTTTGACATTTTTGACATTTTTGACATTTTTGACATTTTTGACATTTTTGACATTTTTGACATTTTTGACATTTTTGACATTTTTAACATTTTTGACATTTTTGACATTTTTGACATTTTTGACATTTTTGACATTTTTGACATTTTTGACATTTTTGACATTTTTGACATTTTTGACATTTTTGACATTTTTGACATTTTTGACATTTTTGACATTTTTGACATTTTTGACATTTTTGACATTTTTGACATTTGTGACATTTTTGACATTTTTGACATTTTTGACATTTTTGACATTTTTGACATTTTTGACATTTTTGTCATTTTTGACATTTTTGACATTTTAGTCATTTTTGACATTTTTGACATTTTTGACATTTTTGACATTTTTGACATTTTTGACATTTTTGACATTTTTGACATTTTTGACATTTTTGACATTTTTTACATTTTTGACATTTTTGACATTTTTGACATTTTTGACATTTTTGACATTTTTGACATTTTAGTCATTTTTGACATTTTTGACATTTTTGACATTTTTGACATTTTTGACATTTTTGACATTTTTGACATTTTTGACATTTTTGACATTTTTGACATTTTTGACATTTTTGACATTTTTGACATTTTTGACATTTTTGACATTTTTGACATTTTTGACATTTTTGACATTTTTGACATTTTTGACATTTTTGACATTTTTGACATTTTTGACATTTTTGACATTTTTGACATTTTTGACATTTTTGACATTTTTGACATTTTTGACATTTTTGACATTTTTGACATTTTTGACATTTTTGACATTTTTGACATTTTTGACATTTTTGACATTTTTGACATTTTTGACATTTGTGACATTTTTGACATTTTTGACATTTTTGACATTTTTGACATTTTTGACATTTTTGACATTTTTGACATTTTTGACATTTTTGACATTTTTGACATTTTTGTCATTTTTGACATTTTTGACATTTTAGTCATTTTTGACATTTTTGACATTTTTGACATTTTTGACATTTTTGACATTTTTGACATTTTTGACATTTTTGACATTTTTGACATTTTTGACATTTTTGACATTTTTGACATTTTTGACATTTTTGACATTTTTAACAATTTTGACATTTTTGACATTTTTGACATTTTTGACATTATGGACATTTTGTTAATTTTTGACATTTTTTAACTTTATTTTTGACATTTTTGTCACTTTTGACATTTTGGAGATTTCGTTCATTTTTGACATTTTTGACATTTTTGACATTTTTGACATTTTTGACATTTTTGACATTTTTGACATTTTTGACATTTTTGACATTTTTGACATTTTTGACATTTTTGACATTTTTGACATTTTTGACATTTTTGACATTTTTGACATTTTAGTCATTTTTGACATTTTTGACATTTTTGACATTTTTGACATTTTTGACATTTTTGACATTTTTGACATTTTTGACATTTTTGACATTTTTGACATTTTTGACATTTTTGACATTTTTGACATTTTTGACATTTTTGACATTTTTGACATTTTTGACATTTTTGACATTTTTGACATTTTTGAAATTTTTGAAATTTTTGAAATTTTGAAATTTTTGAAATTTTTGACATTTTTGACATTTTTGACATTTTTGACATTTATGACATTTATGACATTTTTGACATTTTTGATATTTTTGACATTTTTGACATTTTTGACATTTTTGACATTTTTGACATTTTTGACATTTTTGACATTTTTGACATTTTTGACATTTTTGACATTTTTGACATTTTTGACATTTTTGACATTTTTGTCATTTTTGACATTTTTGACATTTTAGTCATTTTTGACATTTTTGACATTTTTGACATTTTTGACATTTTTGACATTTTTGACATTTTTGACATTTTTGACATTTTTGACATTTTTGACATTTTTGACATTTTTGACATTTTTGACATTTTTGACATTTTTAACAATTTTGACATTTTTGACATTTTTGACATTTTTGACATTATGGACATTTTGTTAATTTTTGACATTTTTTAACTTTATTTTTGACATTTTTGACACTTTTGACATTTTGGAGATTTCGTTCATTTTTGACATTTTTGACATTTTTGACATTTTTGACATTTTTGACATTTTTGACATTTTTGACATTTTTGACATTTTTGACATTTTTGACATTTTTGACATTTTTGACATTTTTGACATTTTAGTCATTTTTGACATTTTTGACATTTTTGACATTTTTGACATTTTTGACATTTTTGACATTTTTGACATTTTTGACATTTTTGACATTTTTGACATTTTTGACATTTTTGACATTTTTAACAATTTTGACATTTTTGACATTTTTGACATTATGGACATTTTGTTAATTTTTGACATTTTTTAACTTTATTTTTGACATTTTTGTCACTTTTGACATTTTGGAAATTTCGTTCATTTTTGACATTTTTGACATTTTTGACATTTTTGACATTTTTGACATTTTTGACATTTTTGACATTTTTGACATTTTTGACATTTTTGACATTTTTGACATTTTTGACATTTTTGACATTTTTGACATTTTTGACATTTTTGACATTTTTGACATTTTAGTCATTTTTGACATTTTTGACATTTTTGACATTTTTGACATTTTTGACATTTTTGACATTTTTGACATTTTTGACATTTTTGACATTTTTGACATTTTTGACATTTTTGACATTTTTAACAATTTTGACATTTTTGACATTTTTGACATTTTTGACATTATGGACATTTTGTTAATTTTTGACATTTTTTATCTTTATTTTTGACATTTTTGTCACTTTTGACATTTTGGAGATTTCGTTCATTTTTGACATTTTTGACATTTTTGACATTTTTGACATTTTTGACATTTTTGACATTTTTGACATTTTTGACATTTTTGACATTTTTGACATTTTTGACATTTTTGACATTTTTGACATTTTAGTCATTTTTGACATTTTTGACATTTTTGACATTTTTGACATTTTTGTCATTTTTGACATTTTTGACATTTTTGACATTTTTGACATTTTTGACATTTTTGACATTTTTGACATTTTTGACATTTTTGACATTTTTGACATTTTTGACATTTTGGACATTTTTGACATTTTTGACATTTTTGACATTTTTGACATTTTTAACAATTTTGACATTTTTGACATTCTTGACATTTTTGACATTATGGACATTTTGTTAATTTTTGACATTTTTTAACTTTATTTTTGACATTTTTGTCACTTTTGACATTTTGGAGATTTCGTTCATTTTTGACATTTTTGACATTTTTGACATTTTTGACATTTTTGACATTTTTGACATTTTTGACATTTTTGACATTTTTGACATTTTTGACATTTTTGACATTTTTGACATTTTTGACATTTTTGACATTTGTGACATTTTTGACATTTTTGACATTTTTGACATTTTTGACATTTTTGACATTTTTGACATTTTTGACATTTTTGACATTTTTGACATTTTTGACATTTTTGTCATTTTTGACATTTTTGACATTTTAGTCATTTTTGACATTTTTGACATTTTTGACATTTTTGACATTTTTGACATTTTTGACATTTTTGACATTTTTGACATTTTTGACATTTTTGACATTTTTGACATTTTTGACATTTTTGACATTATGGACATTTTGTTAATTTTTGACATTTTTTAACTTTATTTTTGACATTTTTGTCACTTTTGACATTTTGGAGATTTCGTTCATTTTTGACATTTTTGACATTTTTGACATTTTTGACATTTTTGACATTTTTGACATTTTTGACATTTTTGACATTTTTGACATTTTTGACATTTTTGACATTTTTGACATTTTTGACATTTTTGACATTTTTGACATTTTTGACATTTTTGACATTTTTGACATTTTAGTCATTTTTGACATTTTTGACATTTTTGACATTTTTGTCATTTTTGACATTTTTGACATTTTTGACATTTTTGACATTTTTGACATTTTTGACATTTTTGACATTTTTGACATTTTTGACATTTTTGACATTTTTGACATTTTGGACATTTTTGACATTTTTGACATTTTTGACATTTTTGACATTTTTAACAATTTTGACATTTTTGACATTCTTGACATTTTTGACATTATGGACATTTTGTTAATTTTTGACATTTTTTAACTTTATTTTTGACATTTTTGTCACTTTTGACATTTTGGAGATTTCGTTCATTTTTGACATTTTTGACATTTTTGACATTTTTGACATTTTTGACATTTTTGACATTTTTGACATTTTTGACATTTTTGACATTTTTGACATTTTTGACATTTTTGACATTTTTGACATTTTTGACATTTTAGTCATTTTTGACATTTTTGACATTTTTGACATTTTTGTCATTTTTGACATTTTTGACATTTTTGACATTTTTGACATTTTTGACATTTTTGACATTTTTGACATTTTTGACATTTTTGACATTTTTGACATTTTTGACATTTTTGACATTTTTGACATTTTTGACATTTTTGACATTTTTGACATTTTTGACATTTTTGACATTTTTGACATTTTTGACATTTTTGACATTTTTGACATTTTTGACATTTTTGACATTTTTGACATTTTTGACATTTTTGACATTTTTGACATTTTTGACATTTTTGACATTTTTGACATTTTTGACATTTTTGACATTTTGGACATTTTTGACATTTTTGACATTTTTGACATTTTTAACAATTTTGACATTTTTGACATTCTTGACATTTTTGACATTATGGACATTTTGTTAATTTTTGACATTTTTTAACTTTATTTTTGACATTTTTGTCACTTTTGACATTTTGGAGATTTCGTTCATTTTTGACATTTTTGACATTTTTGACATTTTTGACATTTTTGACATTTTTGACATTTTTGACATTTTAGTCATTTTTGACATTTTTGACATTTTTGACATTTTTGTCATTTTTGACATTTTTGACATTTTTGACATTTTTGACATTTTTGACATTTTTGACATTTTTGACATTTTTGACATTTTTGACATTTGTGACATTTTTGACATTTTAGACATTTTTGACATTTTTGACATTTTTGACATTTTTGACATTTTTGACATTTTTGTCATTTTTGACATTTTTGACATTTTAGTCATTTTTGACATTTTTGACATTTTTGACATTTTTGACATTTTTGACATTTTTGACATTTTTGACATTTTTGACATTTTTGACATTTTTAACAATTTTGACATTTTTGACATTTTTGACATTATGGACATTTTGTTAATTTTTGACATTTTTTAACTTTATTTTTGACATTTTTGTCACTTTTGACATTTTGGAGATTTCGTTCATTTTTGACATTTTTGACATTTTTGACATTTTTGACATTTTTGACATTTTTGACATTTTTGACATTTTTGACATTTTTGACATTTTTGACATTTTTGACATTTTTGACATTTTTGACATTTTTGACATTTTTGACATTTTTGACATTTTTGACATTTTAGTCATTTTTGACATTTTTGACATTTTTGACATTTTTGTCATTTTTGACATTTTTGACATTTTTGACATTTTTGACATTTTTGACATTTTTGACATTTTTGACATTTTTGACATTTTTGACATTTTGGACATTTTTGACATTTTTGACATTTTTGACATTTTTGACATTTTTAACAATTTTGACATTTTTGACATTCTTGACATTTTTGACATTATGGACATTTTGTTAATTTTTGACATTTTTTAACTTTATTTTTGACATTTTTGTCACTTTTGACATTTTGGAGATTTCGTTCATTTTTGACATTTTTGACATTTTTGACATTTTTGACATTTTTGACATTTTTGACATTTTTGACATTTTTGACATTTTTGACATTTTTGACATTTTTGACATTTTTGACATTTTTGACATTTTTGACATTTTTGACATTTTAGTCATTTTTGACATTTTTGACATTTTTGACATTTTTGACATTTTTGACATTTTTGACATTTTTGACATTTTTGACATTTTTGACATTTTTGACATTTTTGACATTTTTGACATTTTTGACATTTGTGACATTTTTGACATTTTTGACATTTTTGACATTTTTGACATTTTTGACATTTTTGACATTTTTGACATTTTTGTCATTTTTGACATTTTTGACATTTTAGTCATTTTTGACATTTTTGACATTTTTGACATTTTTGACATTTTTGACATTTTTGACATTTTTGACATTTTTGACATTTTTAACAATTTTGACATTTTTGACATTTTTGACATTTTTGACATTATGGACATTTTGTTAATTTTTGACATTTTTTAACTTTATTTTTGACATTTTTGTCACTTTTGACATTTTGGAGATTTCGTTCATTTTTGACATTTTTGACATTTTTGACATTTTTGACATTTTTGACATTTTTGACATTTTTGACATTTTTGACATTTTTGACATTTTTGACATTTTTGACATTTTTGACATTTTTGACATTTTTGACATTTTTGACATTTTAGTCATTTTTGACATTTTTGACATTTTTGACATTTTTGTCATTTTTGCCATTTTTGACATTTTTGACATTTTTGACATTTTTGACATTTTTGACATTTTTGACATTTTTGACATTTTTGACATTTTTGACATTTTTGACATTTTGGACATTTTTGACATTTTTGACATTTTTGACATTTTTGACATTTTTGACATTTTTAACAATTTTGACATTTTTGACATTCTTGACATTTTTGACATTATGGACATTTTGTTAATTTTTGACATTTTTTAACTTTATTTTTGACATTTTTGTCACTTTTGACATTTTGGAGATTTCGTTCATTTTTGACATTTTTGACATTTTTGACATTTTTGACATTTTTGACATTTTTGACATTTTTGACATTTTTGACATTTTTGACATTTTTGACATTTTTGACATTTTTGACATTTTTGACATTTTTGACATTTTTGACATTTTTGACATTTTTGACATTTTAGTCATTTTTGACATTTTTGACATTTTTGACATTTTTGTCATTTTTGACATTTTTGACATTTTTGACATTTTTGACATTTTTGACATTTTTGACATTTTTGACATTTTTGACATTTTTGACATTTTTGACATTTTTGACATTTGTGACATTTTTGACATTTTTGACATTTTTGACATTTTTGACATTTTTGACATTTTTGACATTTTTGACATTTTTGTCATTTTTGACATTTTTGACATTTTAGTCATTTTTGACATTTTTGACATTTTTGACATTTTTGACATTTTTGACATTTTTGACATTTTTGACATTTTTGACATTTTTGACATTTTTGACATTTTTGACATTTTTGACATTTTTGACATTTTTGACATTTTTAACAATTTTGACATTTTTGACATTTTTGACATTTTTGACATTATGGACATTTTGTTAATTTTTGACATTTTTTAACTTTATTTTTGACATTTTTGTCACTTTTGACATTTTGGAGATTTCGTTCATTTTTGACATTTTTGACATTTTTGACATTTTTGACATTTTTGACATTTTTGACATTTTTGACATTTTTGACATTTTTGACATTTTTGACATTTTTGACATTTTTGACATTTTTGACATTTTTGACATTTTTGACATTTTTGACATTTTTGACATTTTTGACATTTTTGACATTTTAGTCATTTTTGACATTTTTGACATTTTTGACATTTTTGTCATTTTTGACATTTTTGACATTTTTGACATTTTTGACATTTTTGACATTTTTGACATTTTTGACATTTTTGACATTTTTGACATTTTGGACATTTTTGACATTTTTGACATTTTTGACATTTTTGACATTTTTAACAATTTTGACATTTTTGACATTCTTGACATTTTTGACATTATGGACATTTTGTTAATTTTTGACATTTTTGACATTTTTGACATTTTTGACATTTTTGACATTTTTGACATTTTGGACATTTTTGACATTTTTGACATTTTTGACATTTTTGTCATTTTTGACATTTTTGACATTTTTGACATTTTTGACATTTTTGACATTTTTGACATTTTTGACATTTTTGACATTTTTGACATTTTTGACATTTTTGACATTTTTGACATTTTTGACATTTTTGACATTTTTGACATTTTTGACATTTTTAACAATTTTGACATTTTTGACATTTTTGACATTTTTGACATTATGGACATTTTGTTAATTTTTGACATTTTTTAACTTTATTTTTGACATTTTTGTCACTTTTGACATTTTGGAGATTTCGTTCATTTTTGACATTTTTGACATTTTTGACATTTTTGACATTTTTGACATTTTTGACATTTTTGACATTTTTGACATTTTTGACATTTTTGACATTTTTGACATTTTTGTCATTTTTGACATTTTTGACATTTTAGTCATTTTTGACATTTTTGACATTTTTGACATTTTTGACATTTTTGACATTTTTGACATTTTTGACATTTTTGACATTTTTGACATTTTTGACATTTTTGACATTTTTGACATTTTTGACATTTTTGACATTTTTGACATTTTTGACATTTTTGACATTTTTAACAATTTTGACATTTTTGACATTTTTGACATTTTTGACATTATGGACATTTTGTTAATTTTTGACATTTTTTAACTTTATTTTTGACATTTTTGTCACTTTTGACATTTTGGAGATTTCGTTCATTTTTGACATTTTTGACATTTTTGACATTTTTGACATTTTTGACATTTTTGACATTTTTGACATTTTTGACATTTTTGACATTTTTGACATTTTTGACATTTTTGACATTTTTGACATTTTTGACATTTTTGACATTTTTGACATTTTTGACATTTTTGACATTTTTGACATTTTAGTCATTTTTGACATTTTTGACATTTTTGACATTTTTGTCATTTTTGACATTTTTGACATTTTTGACATTTTTGACATTTTTGACATTTTTGACATTTTTGACATTTTTGACATTTTTGACATTTTGGACATTTTTGACATTTTTGACATTTTTGACATTTTTGACATTTTTAACAATTTTGACATTTTTGACATTCTTGACATTTTTGACATTATGGACATTTTGTTAATTTTTGACATTTTTGACATTTTTGACATTTTTGACATTTTTGACATTTTTGACATTTTGGACATTTTTGACATTTTTGACATTTTTGACATTTTTGTCATTTTTGACATTTTTGACATTTTTGACATTTTTGACATTTTTGACATTTTTGACATTTTTGACATTTTTGACATTTTTGACATTTTTGACATTTTTGACATTTTTGACATTTTTGACATTTTTGACATTTTTGACATTTTTGACATTTTTAACAATTTTGACATTTTTGACATTTTTGACATTTTTGACATTATGGACATTTTGTTAATTTTTGACATTTTTTAACTTTATTTTTGACATTTTTGTCACTTTTGACATTTTGGAGATTTCGTTCATTTTTGACATTTTTGACATTTTTGACATTTTTGACATTTTTGACATTTTTGACATTTTTGACATTTTTGACATTTTTGACATTTTTGACATTTTTGACATTTTTGTCATTTTTGACATTTTTGACATTTTAGTCATTTTTGACATTTTTGACATTTTTGACATTTTTGACATTTTTGACATTTTTGACATTTTTGACATTTTTGACATTTTTGACATTTTTGACATTTTTGACATTTTTGACATTTTTGACATTTTTGACATTTTTGACATTTTTGACATTTTTGACATTTTTAACAATTTTGACATTTTTGACATTTTTGACATTTTTGACATTATGGACATTTTGTTAATTTTTGACATTTTTTAACTTTATTTTTGACATTTTTGTCACTTTTGACATTTTGGAGATTTCGTTCATTTTTGACATTTTTGACATTTTTGACATTTTTGACATTTTTGACATTTTTGACATTTTTGACATTTTTGACATTTTTGACATTTTTGACATTTTTGACATTTTTGACATTTTTGACATTTTTGACATTTTTGACATTTTTGACATTTTTGACATTTTTGACATTTTAGTCATTTTTGACATTTTTGACATTTTTGACATTTTTGTCATTTTTGACATTTTTGACATTTTTGACATTTTTGACATTTTTGACATTTTTGACATTTTTGACATTTTTGACATTTTTGACATTTTGGACATTTTTGACATTTTTGACATTTTTGACATTTTTGACATTTTTAACAATTTTGACATTTTTGACATTCTTGACATTTTTGACATTATGGACATTTTGTTAATTTTTGACATTTTTTAACTTTATTTTTGACATTTTTGTCACTTTTGACATTTTGGAGATTTCGTTCATTTTTGACATTTTTGACTCTTTGGATATTTTTGACATTTTTGTCACTTTGACATTTGTTATGATATATGCGAGATTTCTTTCAAGCGTATATAATCAAGTTATTTTGCTAGTAATGAATCAAATTTTCGAAGTTTTTGTGGTTTCTACCCTGCTGCCCCCTCTGATCAGCAGCATTTCTAGTTACCAGGAGTGCTCCAACTTCTCTTAAAAAACGAGTACCTTGTCTGTCCCCGGTGTTCAAAACATTCGACCAAGTTTGGAATAAACTTAAACAGAACCAACGACGAGACCTAGCTTAGGTTTTTTCTTCATTCCATGAGGAATTCGAGGAGCACCATTGCCCGCTCCAAAACTTCGGAGAGCTCTCTGAATGAGCCAACCATTGAGATCCCACCTTACTTTGTCGCGCTCAGCAGTTTAAATCGTTGGCGCGATTTGTTCGGTAGCACTTTGTGTGACTTCTCGACTTTGATTTACGGGCGTCGTCGTTATATTTTTTGGGATTCTTACGAGATTTTACGCGTGTGATTTCGTAATAATCGGTGTTTGGATCATGGTTTCGAGATTAAGCTGTGATGGTTCTTTTTCTTCGGTAGGGAATGAAGTTTGTGATTGATGGTGATGGTTCATTGAAGGCTGTCTTTTTTTCGTCCGATGTTCTTAACATTGATAGGTTCCAGAAAGTGATTTGAAAAAAAAAAAAAAAAATAACGAGTGCTTCCAAATCTAACTTCTGGTTTTCGAGTTAAAGCCATTCGTAAGACCAGCTGCCGATCAAGGGTGACGCCAATCGAAATTGGACCAGAAATCGATCGTCGAAAGCAGAAAAAGGATAATACGACGAACGGATAGGTGAAACAGGAGACAACTGAAAGGAGAGAGAGAAAAAAACTTTAAACATCCGTCATCGGACAGCTCGCGTTCAATAACATTCTGCGCAACAGGTTTGGAGCGATGTGACATTTTTTTTTTTGGGTACGTACATTTCAACTTTTAATTTATCCCTTCAAATTCCCCTCAGTTCTACCTGTTTTCCTTCATTTACCCTTCTGAGATCATTCGATCGTCCCTTGATAATTCGAAAAGGCAGGACCTGTAGCTGTCGTTCTCATTCGTCCCGGTGATGTTCGAATTTATTGTCGTCCAGGACAGACAGGCTTATGCGTAGCCGATTTGCAGCTTCCCATCTTTAAATTTTAAAGTTTTTTTTTTTTGTTGCTACTACTGCTTCCATCCTCTGTATTTCGAAGAGAGATCACATCTCGAAGAATTTTATTGGATCCTCTTTGTCATACGGTAGTTCAAGCAACCGGCAATATCGACCTCAACAGGGCGACCCACAGCCAGCGGGAAGATGCGTTGCATTGCGAAGATCATGATGATGATGATGAGGATGATTTAACACATTGCGACCGAACCGAGCGACCGAAGAAATGGCAAGCCTTTTGTCTTTGGACTCGTTATTTACCGCTTATGGAGGTTGGCTTCCTCTCTATTTTTACTTGAAGTCCGTACTTGGTGCGGTTTTTTTTTGCGTCTACGCTGCGCGTGACCACTGGCTTAAGGGAGGTCTTCAGTTGTGGTTTTGAAATCAGAATGCAGTGAAATTTTTGCATTTTTCGATGTAGAAATCGGCCGCGAATCTAAATCGTGGTGAGTGTCCGCGTTCTTTTTTGCGCTCATGAGTCCCCAAGTTTTTGCTTATGATTATTTGTTTTATTTTCGTAGTATTCCGTCTCACGACATAACTTGACGAACATAATTCCTAAAACTCACTCGGTCAATGGCAACCGTTCTATAATTTCGCGGACATTCCACATTCGTCCACTTGGTCTAACCACCTCGCTCGTTGTGCCCCCGCTTGTCTCATTCCTACCGGATTCGTAACGAACACCTGTTTTGCAGGACAGTCGTCCGACATTCTTGCAACATGTTCTGTCCAGCGTATCCGGCCAGCCTTCACCACTTTCTGGATACCGGGTTTGCCGTAGAGTTGCGCGAGCTCGTGGTTCATCCTTCGTCTCCGCACTCCGTTCTCATGCACGCCACCAAAGATGGTTCTTAACACTCGTCGATCGAATACTCGGAGTATACGCAGGTCCTCATCGAGCAACTTCTGCTGATCATTCGCCGCCAGATCTCACGGCTGGCGTCATTGTCTGCGGTCACCAGTGAGCCGAGATCGACAAAGTCTTCGACTATGTACAGTAGACCGCTGCAAAAACTGACTTTTTGCTCCCATGTGTTTTTCCGATTCCTTTTTGCTCTCCAATCATCTGTGTTAAATATCAGATGATTTGGTTCATCCCTGAATTAGCGCAACGGTTTTTAAATTTGTATGGAAATTAGTATGGGGAAAGTTTTTTTTCCAGATTAAAATCGCTAGGGAAGCGATTTTGGTTTTTATGCAAAAAATAACTTCTTCATTGGGTTACTGTATTCTTAAACTTCAATTTTTACTAAGGTTACTTTCAGCTAGATGCTACCAGAAAAAAGTTAAAGCAATTTGTAAAAAAAAATCATTCATAGTTGATCAACAGTCAAAACTGTCAGCAACACTGGAATCATGAACTTGCATGCAATTTTCCTAGCTAAATACCTGAATACAAGCTACTGCGTGGCATACACAAAGGCGTTTTAAATCGGGTAACGCAGATAGAAAAAAAAACTAGGTACAGCACTATGTAGAAAGTAAGATACAAACTTTTTGAGATTATTGAAGATATATGGTGATAGATGTGGTGAAACGTTCCCGAAATTCACAACCAAGTTTAAAAATAAGATAAAGTTACGCATGTGGTATACCTATTCGTTCCGCGGGCTGCCAAATGACGGTAAACACTTTCCCCTAAAACTCTCTTGTTTCTCGACCGATTTCTACAAAATTTATAGTTTTGGAAAGCTCGTAATATGACTTAAATACGAATTTCAGCTACAATTATTTTTCTCAAAGTTATTCAAAGTCGAAGAAAAAAATTCGTAAAAGGCTCTAATTCAGTTATTAAGTACTCGAAAAGAATTTCACTCAGTGCCTGAGAACGTTGCGATCCAGTGCAAAGCCAATTCTAGGTGCTAGAATAGTCTCAAAAAAGGCAGATTGATAAAAAGTTTAAAAAGAAACAGCTACCTTTGAAAAGTCGTCAAAAATTCTGTGTTTCGTGTTTTAGATATGTATCTGAAGATGCCAAAATGTCACAAATTACGTCAAATTTCCATTTCACTTTACAAAAATTTTCTAATGTAACGGGAACAGCTTTGGGGGTTGATTTATTAAAAATTACGATTTACCACTTTTTTACATTTTTAGTGGCCATGATCTTAAGAAATTTTCAAAAAATATTTCCATATGTGTAACAAATAGCTTCTAACTTCAGCGTTCTCAGGCACTAAATAATTTTTTTCTTTCGAGTACTTGTTAACTGATTTATAGCCTTTTTCCCGAAGCCTGTTTTTTCGATTGTTTTTTCTTCGACTTTGAATAACTTTGAGAAAAATAATTGAAGTTAAATTTTGTCTGAAAACCGTATTTGAGTCAATTTACGAGCTTTCCAAAATTATAAACTTTGTAGAAATCGGTCGAGAAACAAGAGAGTTTTAGCGGAAGAGGTGTTTGCTATCATTTGACCGCTCGCGGTATGAATAGGTACCCAAAAAATGTCGGTATGTTTAGTGTTAAATTTGCAATTGATCATCTGAACTTCATTTTTGTGTAAATTTAACACAATACATACAGTTTTTGTGAATTAATGATAGAAAACATTTTTTTTCGAAAAAACCAACTTTATTTATGGTTTCGGACCTGATTATAACATATAAAAAAATTTCATTTCCTGTGGATTCTGTGAATCAGTTAAAACAAATGATTTAAGAGGTTGTTTACCGAAATCGATTGAAAATTATATAAGTTATGATTGTTTTACTGTAATAATGATGCTTTTTCTCTAAATAATACCACCATAGTGTAAAGTAAAGTAACTAAACTTAGTTTATAAAAAATTCAACATTATAAATCTTCACCTGTTAAACGGACTGACTTTGGACTGATTTCTGACCGATTTAGAACCGATTCGGGACCGTTCCTTCGATCTGGGAAGGAATAACTTGCATACAAGTTTTCAGCCAGCGATGCCATGAGGGAAGCAAACTCGTCTGAGTTTTTGATAAATCTTTTCTAAATTACAAATATCTTTGTTGTGTTACAACTAAGCATCATAGTACCTTCACATCATTTGTAGAGATTAATTCGAGGAATAGTATTCAGCCTTTTTTTTATTTTTCCGAAATTTCTGTAAATCTGTAACGATTTTTGAATAAAAAAAATTGATTCTCCATGTAATTCTCCATACAAAATTAAAACTCGTTGCGCTAAATCGGGACTCAATGTATCGCTTCCAAACTTTACGGAGATTTTTGTGTGTGAAAATACCATCGGAAAATGGTATGGGAGTTGTAATAACTTATAAATTTCAGAGTTCCCATACAAAGCCTGCAGCGGTCTAATGTACAGCTCGTCGTCGTCGATTGTTACCTTGTTTTTACTGGACTAGCGGGTTCGATCGGTCTCGGATTCGCAGGCCATCGTTTACTTCATCTTGGACGTATTATTCATCAACCCAAGCCGTCTTGCTTCGCGTTTCAGTTTGCGAAGATCTCCTCCACTGCCTGAGATGATCTGCTGCGCCATGTAGAACATCATGAGAATTGACTTATCGAAGTCCTTTGCGCGATTCGTATGAACTCGACAATTCACCCGACATCCGCACACAGCACTGCGATTCCATCCATGGTTGCCTTGATCAGTCAGATCAGCTACCCGGAAAAGCCGTTCTCGTCCATGGTTTCTATAGCTCGTCATGGTCAATCGTGCCGTATATGGCTTTGAAGTCGATGAGTAGATGATGCGTAGGGACTTGCTATTCATGACATTTTTGGAGGATTTGCCGTAGTGTGAAGATCTGGTCCGTCGTAGACCGTCTCTCAATGAAGCCGGCCTGATGACTTCCCACAAATGTGTTTTCTTGAGGCGTTAGGCGGTGGAGTAGGACTCGGGATAGCACTTTGTAGGCGGCATTGAGGACAGTGATCGCTCGGTAGTTCTCACAGTCCACTGTTTCGCCATATTGAGCATTTTGGCGACCTCAGAGCACTTCGACTCAGTCGCGCTGATTCCGGTCAACGTCATCAGTCGTCCCGGCCCTGAGTTCGATTGTTGTGATGAGGTTCTCCAGCCTGCATTTATTTATTTATTTATTTATTTATTCGATGATGATCCTAGGCTTAAGCCTTTTAACTGAATTTAAACTTAAAAATTAACATCGATCATAATTTTATGTAAAACACCTCTTAATACTCCCCCTTATTCTGCGCCGCTCGTGAGGTGACGATAGTCGCGTCGAGTCGGAGTCGAGTGAGTCTTGTCACCTTATTCCCGAAACCGATGTGACAGAGCATACAATTTGTCACTCACGGTGACTACTAGATTAGGATAATAACTCAAAAAGTTAATTCTAAAAGACGTTTCTCACCTAAAGCGACTACTGGAATCGGGTGACTCGACTATCGTCACCTCACGCGCAGCGCAGAATAAGGGGGACTATCTTTGATTTGGTTTCTGGACATATTAAGATTAATTGTAAAGTGCCATCATCCTGTAGATTGGTTCGTTTCTCGCGTAATTCTGTATCCTGTTTAAAAGCTGGAATGGCCTTACGCTGCGTAAACTACTGCGTCCTTCATTGGGGAATATTTGCGAAAGCATGTACGGCGAATAAAATCTTCCACTTGTCAAGTCCTTGAAAAATAATGCATCGTTTGATTTCCTGCGATTTTCTAGCGAATCCAATCCGACCAGCATGCACAGGGCTCGGTAATCCGGCATTTCATCTTGCCATCCAAGATTCCTCAGAGCGTATTTGAGAAATTTCTTTTGAACTCTTTCCAATCTGTTTACGTGGACATTGTAGTAGGGTTGCCAAACAACACTGGCGTACTCGATTGTAGTCCAAACTAAACCTACATAAATTGAGACGATTGTGTAGGGGTCGTTCAACTCATGGCAGACTCTACTGATCATTCCAAACATAGAGTTAGCTTTGGCCACTACCTGCTCTACATGTTTCGTGAAATTCAGTTCTTTGTCTATATCGACTCCAAGATTCTTTACAGAGGTCTTTCTAGTGATAATCAAGCTGTTTTCAAAGCGATAATCATACATGATGTTTGTTAGCTTCCGAGAAAACGATATAACATAGGCATTCTCAGGCAACTACAAACGTTGGTTTAGAACCTTCCCATTGCGTGACGAAATTTAGTTTTCAGCTACTCAGACATGGCTTGCTCTGACCTGAATCATCTACTGCCTGCCTTCGAGTACGATCGTACTACAGCTTCTTCACGGGCTCCTTCACCGGGACGCAACGACCAAGGCACTTTGGAGACCCCTGAGCCCATCGACTCAGTCGCGCTGATTTCCGCCTGCGTCATCAGTCGTCCCGGCCCTATGTTCGATTTTGGTGACGGGGTTCTCCAGCCTGCAACTACAGGCAAGTATCCATTTTATGCTGGCCTTCCTTCTCGTGATGGATTCTCCCTTTCCAGTGCACTGAAAGCCTATCAACGTGTTACGCTCACTAGTTCTTCGACACTCTCTTTTCTGATCTACGAAAATGTAGCAACTTGTACAAGGCAGCTCCGGGACGCAACGTATCAGGTCTAACAGAGATCCCTTTGCCCTTCCCGGCGCTGAGTTCGTCTGTGGCGCAGGGGTTCTCCAGCCTGTGAACTCAGGCAAGTATGGCACTCCCGACCGGGTTCCTCCGCCTGATAGTACTCTCTATCATACTATCATCTATCATACTATCATACTAACATTGTACTACCAGAACGTCGGAGGTATGAAGTCGTGTCTAGCAAACTATCTGCTCGCAAGCTCATGATGTTGTCACGACATTGCCGCCTTCACGGAAACATGGCTGAACGACCGTACTCTTTCGAGCCAGATATTTGGACCAGACTATTTAATGTTTCGTTGCGATCGCAGTTCACGTAATAGCAAAATGACCATCGGTGGCGGAGTGTTGATTGCCGTTAAGTCAGATTTCCCAGCGTTGCTAATCAAAGACAATTCCTGGTGTGATCTGGAATTTGTGTTGATCCGCATTGCTCTTGATGACCTTAAACTTTATGCCTGCGTACCGCACGAGAGATGTTACCCTAGCTGAGTCTTTTTCGCTCTGCTTAACTAAAGTAAGCTCTCTCTGTGCATCCGAAGATGACTTTCTAGTGATTGGTGACTTCAATTTGCCCGGTTTGGAATGGTGCTCCAACCGAAGTAACTTTCTCTACCCGGATCCAGTACGCTCAACTTTTTCGACCCTATCGAACGTCATACTAGACTCCCTAAGACTTTGAGTCCGATTAACAGCGTGACAAACGAAAACAGTGGTATGTTGAATCTCTGCTTTGCCAGCGATGGCACTCGTGTTCCGTTCGTTGTTTTGGCTCCTGTTCCGTACGTTGAAGCGGTACACCATCATCCTGCTTTATTGGTCTCGCTCTATGTCACTAGACTTGCTCCTGTCGCAAAATTAGCACCCTTCTATCTTGACTTCTAGAACGCCGACTTTGACGAGATTTTTCGTACCCTGGCTTCCATCGACTGGGAATCTGAGCTCGACTTATCTGATCCCAACGCTGCGGCCGAAACCTTCTCGCACATCTTGAATTACGTTTTCGATCGTCACGTACCAAAACACACTACTGAAAAGAATATACGGACTCCTTGGTTCACGACTGAACTACGACGACTATAGACGGCAAAGAGATGAGCCCTTAGAAATTATAGCAAATCAAGATCCTCCTACACTAAGGACATTTATCGTAGACTAAATTCTGTTTACAAAAAAGTCAGCAAACGTTGTCACCAAAACTATCTAGCTCGAGTTTTGCGTGATCTCAAGTCCAGACCCAAATCGTTTTGGAAACATGTTGAAAGTCAGCGGAATTAACCTGGTCTGCCTACCCAAATGTTTCTGGATGAAAATACGACGAACTCTGATCGTGGAGTCTGTGATCTCTTTGCCGAAAAATTCTCGTCTATCTATAGATAATACAGCGTCAACGTCCCCTGAACATTTGAATAGTGCAGTCAGGAATATTGCGCCACTGGGCTTCTCTATAAACAACATTATGGTTGAGGATACAGTCATCTCAAAAGCATCAGCTAAGCTCAAAAATTCTTTCTCTACGGGTCCGGATGGAATACCAGCTACTTTTATTAAACGTGTCATGCCTGTTTTGCTGACTCCTGTTAGGCTTATTTTCCTAGCTGCGCTTGACAGAGCTACTTTCCCCTCACTGTGGAAGGAGGCTTACATGTTTCCGGTGTATAAAAAAGGTAACAGGAGAGATGTCAACAACTACCGGGGAATCTCGGCATTATGTGCAGTAGCCAAACTATTCGAATTGGTGGTCTTGGATCCGATTTTTCTGTCCTGTAAAAATATGTTTTCCGACTATCAACACGAATTTATGCCCAAGCGCTCCACGACAACTAACCTTCTGACGTTTACTTCTAGTTTTGCTGCGAAGTCTCAAACCGACGCTATTTACACCAATTTGTCTGCGGCATTCGACAAAGCCATCCACGATATTGCCATTGAAAAGCGAGAACGCCTGGGTTTCGGCGGAGCTCTTCTTGACTGGCTCCGGAGCTACCTGTCTGGACGTAAATTAACAGTTCGCATGGGGACTCTTTCTCCAGACAATTCTTTGCTTCATCTGGTGTGCCTCAGGGAAGCCATTTAGGGTCGATTATATTCTTGATCTACTTCAACGATGCGCTCTCACTCCTCGACGGCCCAAAGGTATGCTAAGCAATTTTTCAACATCAACGGCCAGGACGATATTGATTTCCTGCAAAATCAATTCAACCTCGTAACCTGAAGCTTTTCTAAGCACTTCGACTTCGACGTTTCGAGAGATGTTTTCCGTAGTAAAGTTTTAAGTGTAATGAGAACCCTGTAATTAGACTTAGTACTCTTTTTTTAAATTAATTTTAAGTCATTATTTGGACCAATAAGTGTTCCGTTGATTTCTAATAAATAACTGTTCTTGCAGAATGGGCATATTACCCCCTTTTTCCACTCCTCCAGTAGCAATTCGGTGTCCCAGATCCTAACCATTAACTGGTGTAGGCAATCGCTTAACTTGTCCGAGTCCATTTCGATAAGTTCAGATGTGATGCCATTCTTACCAGCCGAATTGTTGCTATTCAGCTGACGAATGGCTTCCTTAGCTTCTCTCATCGTTGGGAGTAGCTCCTCTACATCGTTTTAAACGCCAGCGATGTATCTTTGCTCACTGTCTTGATCTCCTGCACGTGTTCATCCGTTCAGGTATTCATCGAAGTTCATCAATGCAGCTGCTACAGGTCTTCGAGCTCCTCCTTCTCCAGGCGGTGCTTTTCTCCTAGAAAATTCGGACTCGGTACCTCTACCTCTATCTCTGTCGATGATTTTCGACGTTTCGACAGGTGCTTCTTTGCAGTACTGCCGCACACGCGTCGTTATCTTTGTCCATCATCCTGCTACTCGAGTTCGTTTCACATGCCCGATGACTTTTTCCGCAGCACTGTTGGTGACTGTCTTGATGGTATCCAGTCTTCCAGAGGGGCTTTGTCAAGCTCATCCGCTGCCAGCAGCGGAGCTTCGAGCGATTGAGCGTAGTCTGCCGCGACCTCAGGTTGCTTCAGTCGTGCGATATTCGACCGTTGTGGGCGTAAGTTTCGTATATACGTAGTTCACTACGGTGAGTTTTGGGCGCTGCTTCACCATCACCAGGTAGTGGTCTGATTCGATGTTGGCGCCTCGACAGGATCTGATGTGCGAGAAGTGCCGGCTGTCTTTGAAAACTTGGTCGATCTGTGATTGCGTTTGGTACGGAGATATCCGAATACTACGTACGACCATTCGGTTGGAGGCTGCAAAATCTACAAGTCTGAGGCCGTTTTCGTTGATCAGTTGGATCAGCTGAACCTACCAATTGTAATCCCCAATGACGATCTTGATTTCATGTTTTTTTTTTGCAGCGGTCGTATTCACGTCTCAGCTGTGCGTAGAATTCGTCTTTGTTCTCACCGGTACTGACGTAAAGAACCGGCCCTTTATCCTCAACTGGCACATTCGTGGGTCGATCGACCACCACCCGATCACGCGCTTTTGCATCTTTCCCATCACTATAAAAGCTGTTCCAAGCTCGTGTGTGTTGCCGCAGCTCTGGTTGATGGTGTGACCATCTTGGAACGTTCGTACCCTGGAGCCCATCTAGCATACCTCCTGCAGCGCAACGATGCCGAATTTTCGTCGTCCGAATCTCGTATGTTTACCAATTTCATCTGAACTCGATAAGTTCCACAAAACTTCGGCAGCAGATTTGGCAAACTTTACTCTGGAACAATTAGGTTTATGAGTATTTTATCATTTGGCAGGAGCCTACCTATCTACCCAAGGGTCCGACCCCAGTTGTCCGAAGCACAAGGCCAAGGTAAAAAAATCTCCAGTAATGGCGTTCCGGAGCCACCATCTTCTTCAAATGTGTGGACTGGAGCAGCTAATTCTAATCCATGGCCGTATCCTTTATGGCTTACCAATTACATCGTCCTCTAGGAAAATCGATATGAGCATGATTAACCCACATGTCCATCAGCCTCTGCACACTTTTCAGTCATTGTAGATGAAACTGTTGTCCAAGACAGCTTCAACGTATCGCAGAATTAACAGAGTCACACTCGATAATATCCTCGTTGTGCGCTTCAAATTTCAAATTCGCGATCAGCATTACCTCGGTTTCGTGGTAAGCTAAAAGTTCAATAGGTTGAACACTTAGCTCTTACCAATCCCACTAGTGACTCTCGTAAGAGGCGTTGATCTCATCAACTCGTCGTACGCGATTTTACACAGTATTTACTCTTGTGAAACGCTCGGTGGGATTTCTACACTTCTCACCTGGTCTTCCTCTGAAGCAGTCTTCAACTGGATCAAAAAGTGTATCGTCTTTCTGTACCTTAATAGATTTTTGCTCTCCTATGAGTCTCCTAAGGTTTCCTTTAACTGTCTTCAGGACAGGTCGTAAATGATTGCGCTGGAGCTCTTGGAACGCAATGCTTTTCGATGGAGGTTCCATACATAGATCTTACAAACACAATTTTACTTCGTGAGCTTGTTTATTGAGTGTACTTGGGAAAGCTGAATTTTGCTGATCATCTCTATCTATTCGCTCTTTTCCATTCCTTTGCACGATCGATAAGAGGAAGTCATCCAGACTACCTTCAGCGTTAACACTGCGTTCAACATCACATTCCAGAAAACAGATCCCAGTATCGAAGCCTACGGAAGACCCGCTGATGATTCAATATTTAGTAGATAACTCGCTTTCAGTTTCGCAAGTCAGGACTGAATAAAGTATTGATGACTCGTGTTCTTCGAAGCACTTTGGAAATCGGAACTGGTGTTGTAAACATTCTTGATGTCAATGCTAACAATAGCTCAAAAAATTCTCACTTTTGATACCAATCTACGACGTAATATTACGTGGATAGCGAACTGATATTCAGCTGGAGTATGCAGTAAGCGATTCAATGGATATTAAATCCATCATGTGGACTTTGTGAATTTCGTTGCAAAGAGACGCTGCTCGTCAGCTTATCACATCAAGGCTGACGGAAACTAATGCTTTCGAGGTAAAAATAAACGTCGGCGGCCTGCACAGCACGAACATACATTTGGTCCTTCGAGCCGGATTCTATGCCCATTTGTAGGTTGGTGTTACCCAGAAGTAGTGTTGGTAACCAACAAAGATTTTGAAATAAAAAGAGACGATTGTCGATATGCAATTCACATGGTACTTTGGTGCATACCACCCTTGATCATCCCGTCGTCGTCGTCCTCAACTGACCTGGCGCGGTAACTCCCTGTTAAAATATCTTGATGGGGCACTTTTCGCTACAGCTTGACTGCAGACCGGGACCATCGTTTCCGCCATGTGCATCTCACTCCAGCTTAGTCCGAACAGTTCGACGATCGTCATCAGTACAACTATTTATTATTAAGGTTGCATACAGTAGGCAGGCAGGGCTCGAGATGCAGCATGCGCATTCCGAAAAAAAGCAGTTGGCTCCGAGAAATGCGCACCTTTCGTGCCGCCATCGCCCGTCCAGTTGACAGTGCGTGTGTCAGTTCGCTTATCCGTCACCAACTTGCCCGACTTCGCCGCCTTCGAGTTGGAAATGATGATTGGGCTTTGCATTGCAACTTTTCCTCTTTACTTTTTTTCACGGTCAACTTGGATGGGTTTCGAAGCCTGCCTCGCTCGACCTGCGACTTGTCACAGCGAATGGGTGTATAAGCGCTTGGCACGATAATGAGCTGTCTCTTTTTTGTTGAACGCGCGCCCAGGCTCCACTTTGATAATGAAAAGCTGTTCGCAAGTTTGTACCTACCTCTAGCCCATTTGTGTCCAGCGCGTTTCGAGAGTTTCCTTAAATTGCTCGAATTAGCACGATTAGTGCTGGTTAGCGCTGGTTCTTCTGTACAATTTTTTGTCCCCATTTTCGGGGTCGCTCGGTGGAAAATAGGTCTACTCTGGATGTTCTTTTTTCTCTGTGCCTTGCCGATGTTGTTGTTGTTGTGAAAAGTCAGTCAAAGCCGCTGGCGAAAATTGAACAACGAATTGAGGAAATCGCATTTTGCATACCCACTCGCCTCGAACGGCCGCATCGCATCGTCTCCATCTTTGTGCTTTGGTTTACTTCGATCTCCGGTTTTGCCCAGGGGTTGTTGGGGTAGCTGTATGAAGCATTTTATAAAGGTTATTAGATACGAGTGCTTTGATTGGTTTTGTGAAGAAACCCTCCAAGAGTGTGTACGAAAAACGATAAAAGCTCAAGCTTTTTTGGCCTACTCCGGCAATGTTGTTCCTCTTGAATGGGTTTCCATCCACGAAATGTATGTTGCCTATCGTACTTTTAAGAAGTCAAAAAAAATCGAGTGCTTGCGATTGCCAGGCAGCGGCACCGGCAGAGAATAACCAAAGTAGGCGCGGAAAAAAAATTACGGTATGTTAAAGAAGCTGGCAATCAGTGAATGACGGCTGCGGTCAATTATGGGTCCGAAAAACCGTTGCCGATGAAAAGTGATCGACGGACTCGGAAGAATTGAATGATTCACGGAAAGATTCCCCCACCTCCAACAATCTTCACTTCACAAATTTTTTAAAACACACTAGATGACGATTATGCTTGATGGTCATCATCAAGATTACAAAGTTGATGATGATGATCGTCAAATGAAGCCGGGCTGCGACGAGTTGAAGTGGGATTTCAAAATTATGAACAGCTGAGTGGTCGCGAGCTGCCACCGGTAAGCGATGTCATTAATTACGACACCAGCAGCAGAAGTCTTAGAGAGTCAGTCAGTCGCATTTGGACGTTTGCAAATGAAGCGGTCAATTTGATGTTTATACGGTCATTTGTAATAGTTTTGCTTATTTGCTTGAAAAAGGAGCCTGAAAGAATGTTTTCATGTTCTTCGTTTTATTTTTGATCGAATGACAACAAAAATTGCCGAACAAAAGGAATTAAAAGTTTTTGCCTCTATGGGACGATTATTAGGTTACTTAAGCCTTTTTAGACTTTCAAGGTACTTTTCAACGTAAACGGTACTTTTTATTTGTTAGTTTTTTATTCGAGTTCATAACCTGATTATACATGATCACGTGTTGTAAAAGTATAGAAGTTCGGTCGAATCATTATTTGCAGATCATTTTATCACATTGATTGGTTAATTTTTCGTTCAAAACACTTGTTCTCAACTGTCGAGAAAAACCTTCAAATTGATCATTTACACCCACAAATCAGGCTCTACGCTAATAATGAACTTCCTTGGAGGTGAAATTATCGGTATAAGATTCTATGCCGGACCGGCATTAACAAGCTGTGGGGTCATTGGGGCATTGGGGACATTGAAAAGAAATACAAACCCCCTGAGAGGAGCAGTTCATTGAAATGAAGCACAAGTCCCCTGAGAGGGGCAGTTCATTGAAATGAAGGAAAAACCCTCTGAAAGGGGCAGTACATTGAAATGAAGTAAAAACCCTCTGAGAAGAGCCGTACATTGAAATGAAGTACAAACCCCCTCAGAGAGTACAAACCCCCTCAGAGTACAAACCCCCTCAGAGTACAAACCTTCTGAGAGGGGCAGTACATTGAAATGAAGTACAAACCCCTTCAGAGGGGCAGTACATTAAAATGAAGTAAAAAACCCCTCAGAGGGGCAGTACATTGGAATGAAGTACAACCCCCCCTGAGAGGGGCAGTACATTGAAATGAAGTAAAACCCCTATGAGAGGAGCAGTACATTGAAATGAAGTACAAGCCCCCTGAGAGGGGCACTACATTAAATTTAAGTACAAACTCCCTGAGAGGGGCACCACATTAAAATGAAGTACAAATCCATTTGAGGGGCAGTACATTGAAATGAAGTACAAACTCTCTGAGAGGGGCAGTACATAAAAATAAAGTACAAACCCCCTCAGAGGGGCAGTTAATTGAAATGAAGCACAAACTCCCTAAGAGGGGCAGTACATTGAAATGAAGTACACACCCCCTGAGAGGGACCGTACAATAAAATGAAGTAAAAACTCCCTCAAAGGGGCAGTAAATTGAAATGAAGTACAAGCCCCCTGAGAGGGGCAGTTCATTAAAATGAAGTACAAGCCCTGAAAGGGGCAGTACATTGAATTTAAGTACAAATCTCCTGAGAGGGACAGTACATTGAATTGAAGTACAAACCTTCTGATAGGCGCAGTTCATTAAAATGAAGTACACACCCTCCTCAGAGGGGCAGTACATTGAAATGAAGTACAAGCCCCCTGAGAGGGGCAGTTCATAAAAATGAAGTACAAGCCCTGAAAGGGGCAGTACATTGAAATGAAGTACAAACCCCCTCAGAGGGGCAATACATCGAAATGAAGTACAAACCCTCACAGAGGGGCAGTACATTAAAATGAAGTACAAACCCCCTGAGAGGGGCAGTATATTGAAATGAAGTACAAGCCCCCTGAGAGGGGCAGTTCATTGAAATGAAGTACAAACCTCCTGAGAGGGGCAGTACATTGAATTTAAGTACATCCCCCTGAGAGGAGCAGTACATTGAAATGAAGTACAAACCCTCTGAGAGGGGAAATACATTAAAATAAAGAACAAACCCCCTGAGAGGGGCAGTTCATTGAAATGAAGTACAAACCCCCCCGAGAGGAGCAGTACATTAAAATGAAGTACAAACCCCTGAGAGGGGCAGTTCATTGAAATGAAGTACAAACACCCTGAGAGGGGCAGTACATTAAAATAAAGTACAAACCCCCTGAAAGGGGCAGTACATTAAAATGAAGTACAAAGCCCCTCAGAGGGGCTGTGATTGAAATGAAGTCCAAGCTAACTGAGAAGGGCAGTACATTGAATTGAAGTACAAACTCTCTGAGAAGGGCAGTTCATTGAATTTAAGTACAAACCCCCTGAGAGGGGCAGTACATTGAAATGAAGAACAAACCCCCCTCAGAGGGGCAGTACATTGAAATGAAGTACAAACTCCCTAAGAGGGGCAGTACATAGAATTTAAGTACAAACCTCCTGAGAGGGGCAGTACATTGACATGAAGTACAAGCCCCCTCAGAGGGGCAGTACATTGAAATGAATGGGGCAGTTCATTGAAATGAAGTACAATTCCCCTGAGAGGGGCAGTACATTGAATTTAAGTACAAGCCCCCTCAGAGGGGTAGTACATTGAATTTAAGTACAAACCCCCTGAGAGGGACTGTACATTGTTTAAGTACAAACCCCTGAGAGGTGCAGTACATTGAAATGAAGTACAAACCCCCTGAAAAGAGCAGTATACTGAATTTAAGTACAAGCCCCCTGAGAGGGGCAGTACATTGAAATGAAGTTCAAACCCCCTGAGGGAGGCAGTACATTGAAATGAAGTGCAAACCCCCTGAGAGGGGCAGTTCATTGAAATGTAGTACAACCCCCCTGAGAGGGGCAGTTCATTGAAATGAAATAAAAACTCCCTTGAGAGGGGCAGTTCATTGAAATGGAGTACAAACCCCCTGAGAGGGGCAGTACATTGAATTTAAGTCCAATCCCTCTGAGAGGGGCAGTACATTGAAATGAAGAAAAAAACCCCTGAGAGAGGCAGTACATTGAATTTAAGTACAAACCCCCTGAGAAGGGAAGTACATTAAAATGAAGTACAAACCCTCTGAGAGGGGCAGTACATTGAAATGAAGAAAAAAAAACCCCTGAGAGGGGCAGTACATTGAAATGAAGTACAAACTCCCTAAGAGGGGCAGTACATTAAAATGAAGTACAAACCCCCTCAGAGGGGCAGTACATTGAAATGAAGTACAAACTCCCTGAGAGGGGCAGTTCATTGAATAGAAGTACAAACCCTCTGAGAGGGGCAGTACATTGAAATGAAGTACAAACCTCCTCAGAGGGGCAGTACATTGAAATGAAGTACAAACTCTCTGAGAGAGGCAGTACATTAAAACGAAGTACAAGCCCCCTCAGAGGGGCTTTACATTAAAATGAGCGGGGCAGTTTATTGAAATGAAGTATAAGCCCCTTGAGAGGGACAGTACATTGATTTCAAGTACAAACCCCCTAAGAGGAGCAGTACATTGAAATAAAGTACAATCCCCCCTGAGAGAGGCAGTACATTAAAATGAAGTTCAAACCCCCTCAGAGGGACAGTACATTAAAATGAAGTACAAACCCCCTAGAGAGGGGCAGTACATTGAAATGAAGCACAAGTCCCCTGAGAGGGGCAGTTCATTGAATTTAAGTATAAGCCCCCTGAGAGGGGCAGTACGTTAAAATGAAGTTTAAACCCCCTGAGAGGGGCAGTACACTGAAATAAAGTACAAACCTCCTGAGAGGGGCTGTTCATTGAATGTATGTACAAACTCCCTGAGAGGGCAGTACATTTAAATAAAGTACAAACCCCTTGAGAGGGACAGTACTTGAATAAAAGTACAAACCCCCTGAAATTGCCGTACTTGTATGAAAGTGCATTGAATTTAAGTGCAAACCCCCTGAGATGGGCAGTACATTGAATTAAAATACAAATCTCTTAAAAGGGGCAGTGCTGCGAAGATAGTAGTTCGTCTAAATACCCTGGAAGGATGACAATGTGATAAGCTCTGGAAAGCTGTAACTAGTTCACGTTTATCTAGATCTCTATAAAGCAATCAGTTGTGCTGGTAAAATTATGATTTGTAAGGGTTCTCTAGAAGGGAAGTTAGGAAGATGATAGTAATCACTGTAATGATGCAACATTCTCCAGAGTCGCCCTTAGTGCTTATGAAAAATCAAATATATAAAATAATGATCTGTGGAACTGAGAAGACAAAATAGATATTTAGTCAAAATATTAACTATATGTATGACAAAAAAACGCTCGAAAATGGATACTTTGTTCCTGTCAGTTTGAAAGAAATGTTTACTTCTAAAGACTTTGGTACTTCTTATTTGGTTTTTGTTGAAAAAAAAAAATCATTTTGTGATGGTGCAGTAAAATGCATAAGTCCTAGTAGTTACCTGGGAAAGAATCTTAATTTGAAGCCTTAAAAAAACTCCCATCACCAAGCACTAGAAGAACTCCTTGCATGGCGATACCAGATTGTGCCAGATTGTGATTATACCAGATCTCAATGTGACCAGTTCATAGCAAATCCAAATAACTAAAAATTTCAGAATCAAGTGTATAATCAATGGAGGTCCTCCATCAATCGATAATTGCAGTATACAAAGTGCCAATCCTGAAAAACTTTTCACTATAATGTTTTTTCTGTGTTCTTAACGATAGGAATCGGTTCCAAGAGCTTCGATATTTTATTCTCCGATTCTAGAGCGCAGCTGAGGGGCCAAAAAGCCGTTACGCAGCAGAACCCAACAACCCGCGCACTCACACAATATATTTATCTCGGCACAACGAAAAAAGAGAACCGAATCGACCTCGGCAATCGATTGTGGTAAGGTTCATTGTTCAGGAAGCATATCAAAATCAATCATCGTAATTGAGGCTGATCGTTACTCTACGCCGCCGTCCTCTATTCATCATCTATCTGGCTGGCTGGCTGACTGGATGGTGGGATGAAGTTTTGCTCCACACCGATCGATACCTAAGCTACTAGGAAGAAGGTAGAAGATCGAAGTAAGGTAGCCTGGAGCCCAAATGAAAGCAGATCGAGTTTGGCGAAGCGAATTTTTCCATCCCAGTTTGCCATGATTGACTGATGAATAGAATGTAACCACTGCTTGTGTATGAGAGTTCGAGCAAAGTTAAAATTGCTTCGGGATAGCCTGCTTTGTTTAGCTTTTAAGTTTTTGAATTTTAAATTAAAAACTTTGATCACAAAATCTCTCGCGCATTTTCTTCTGGTTGTTTTTTGTTGTGACGTTGATAAAGTGAGGTTCAAGAGACAATGATAAAAGCTTTTTCGGCTCAAAACTGAACAGCAACAATAAATTTGCCATGCTCTCGCTTTGAGACTTTGCAATGTTCAATTAAAATCTGAACAGAGCTGCGGTTGATTTGAAAAATTACCAACCAAGGTTTCTTTATGGCTTGCTTCCTTGGAAATTAATCATACCCCGCTTGCTGCAGTTGAAGTGTTGACTTTATAGGTTATAATAAGATTATTACGCGTGTGCATGTACTTTCCTGAACTCCTCCGAGAGACGAGAAATGCAGCCGGCCGGAGTACTAAATGAGCACGCGTTTAAAGTGTATCGGTTCTTTGCTTGCGGGGCTGCAGAGAATAACACTAAACTGTTTCGCTCCATGCAGTTCAGTTTTTCTTTTCGTTGTAGTATTTCAACTTGCAGCCGAGAACCGATGACCGGACCAAGAGGTAGTTTAAATGGCACAATGCAAACCTGTTCTTGAAGCTGGAAAAATGCAACGTTTGTTGGAACCATTGATTATCGATGTGCCATTTTTTTTACTTTAAAGCAGGAAATGCTTTGAAATGTATTTGGGGCATTAATCAGGCCAAATGGGAGCCGATTGAATTCATGAGTGGACCCAAGTTGGACCCATACCTACATGAAGATTCTTCAGAGTCTTCGTCAAGAAAGACTTTTTGAGATTTGATCAACAATTTTCTTAAAATACACAGTTTCAATTTTTACTTACATTAGTAACCAATGCGTTCTCAAGACGCAGGACAGAGATCCAACAATTGGTCCTTTGAACCAGCTACTACCAACGTGATGGCGTCCATTAAAAGTTAATAATATTGTGAATTTTGACTGTTGACAATCTTGACAATTTTGACAAATTTGACAATTTTGACAATTTTGACAATTTTGACAATTTTGACAATTTTGACAATTTTGACAATTTTGACAATTTTGACAATTTTGACAATTTTGACAATTTCGAAAATTTTGACAATTTTGTCAATTTTGTCAATTTTGTCAATTTTGTCAATTTTGACAATTTTGACAATTTTGACAATTTTGACAATTTTGACAATTTTGACAATTTTGACAATTTTGACAATTTTGACAATTTTGACAATTTTGACAATTTTGACAATTTTGACAATTTTGACAATTTTGACAATTTTGACAATTTTGACAATTTTGACAATTTTGACAATTTTGACAATTTTGACAATTTTGACAATTTTGACAATTTTAACAATTTTGACAATTTTGACAATTTTGACAATTTTGACAATTTTGACAATTTTGACAATTTTGACAATTTTGACAATTTTGACAATTTTGACAATTTTGACAATTTTGACAATTTTGACAATTTTGACAATTTTGACAATTTTGACAATTTTGACAATTTTGACAATTTTGACAATTTTGACAATTTTGACAATTTTGACAATTTTGACAATTTTGACAATTTTGACAATTTTGACAATTTTGACAATTTTGACAATTTTGACAATTTTGACAATTTCGACAATTTCGACAATTTTGATAATTTTGACAATTTTGGCTGTTTTGACAATTTTGACAATTTGTACAATTTTGACAATTTTGGCAATTTTGGCAATTTTGACAATTTTGACAATTTTGACAATTTTGACAATTTTGACAACTTGAAAATTTTGGCAATTGCAATTTATAAATGTTGTCCAATGATTGACTCGTTCATTATATTAGGGGGAAAATTTACGACGTACTCAATAAAACGCCCACTTCTAGAAAGGCGACAAAAATATAAACAAAACACATTTTGAATCCAATGTCTTCTGCACTCGCAGTGATTGCATCGTTAAAGTCGACTCGTCGCAAACAATATCGTTCTGCTGGTTTGCTCCAAACAAGAATGTAGCCACATTATCGGATTTCCAAACGATCAAGATAATGACCGGCGACTTCATTATTTCCAGTATCAGATTTCCGTTGCCGATAATTACGATCATGTTCGCTGCACAAATAAACTGATCACCTTTGACACTATCGAAGACTCGAAAGGAGAACACGATAATCGCCATCGACATCGACATCCAGTCGACGACGAATGGCGGACGAAAAAGAGATACATCAAAAAACCAGCTTCATCACAAACCTAGGCCCAAGCTGATCCGGATCACAGAGAGTCAGTTGGTTGACTGCCGCAGCACCCACGACTAGATTCCGGTCCCGGTGACCACAAGTGCTGCTTCAAACCTGCCCCTCAATGGTCAATGAAACAATCTACAATCACGACAAGCGATCAATCGCTGCGGAGGACTTAGTTGTGGAGTACCTTACATGCATACATACTTAAATACACCCAGCTCTTGTCTATAAATCGTACACAAAACTTTAAAACTGGATCAATCTCATCGGATCACAACTCGCCGTTGCTGCTAAACCACATGATTTATATGGGCAGAAACATGAACCCTGAGCTGTAATAGTGATTCATGGGCGGCTGCAGCCCAAAGGCCGTGGTCTTCAATCGCGAGGAGCAGCCGAGTCAGTTCTACCCAAGAAGCTCAGGAGGATACTCACACTCAAGCGATTTTGGAGAACGACAGCAGATGAGAGCAATGGCGTGCAAAAAAATGAAAAATGTTCTGTGATAGTTGATGGGCGACACTGTTCTGCTTTGCAAAACAGTTTTGATTCGCACTTTGAGTGGGTTTTGGGTGCAAATTGCGGCATCACACATTTGCCGGCGCGGTGGTGAGTCGATGCCACCTAGAAGTAATGAATTTTAACATTAGGAGCTACGCAGTAGATTGCAACAAAATTTAAATTCCTTTTTGAATTACTTGAAAATGTGGAAAATTTCTCCTAACGCTTCCAAAACTCAACTTATTTTATTTCCCCATAAGCCAAGAGCTGAATTTTTAAAACCTAATGAAAAACATTCCATAACTTTTAATGGGGTTTCATTAGAATAGTCTGATCACGTGAAGTACTTGGGACTCACACTTGATCGGAATCTTACTTTTAAAAATCACATTGAAGATATTCAATCAAAATGTAATAAATACACTAAATTTCTTTATTTTCGAAATGAAGAGTTAATCACCGTAAATTTATTTAATGAAATTATTTTATCGGCTATATCGGTGAAATTTTATATTCTTTGAGAAAGAATATTTAAGAATTGAAAGAATATAGACGGATAGAAGATTAGAATAAGGTGAAAGATGTTGAAAATGAGCGGGAGGGTAATTTTAATTTGAAAACTTTCCATCACATTTCATCGTTTTGTTTATCACGGGCCTACAACTGCTACAACTCTATCAGTATCAACCACTGCAAGGTAGTAGGCCCGTGAGGAACAAAACGATGAAATGTGATGGAAAGTTTTCAAATTAAAATTACCCTCCCGCTCATTTTCAACATCTTTCACCTTATTCTAATCTTCTATCCGTCTATATTCTTTCAATTCTTAAATATTCTTTCTCAAAGAATATACAATTTCACCGATATAGCCGATAAAATAATTTCATTAAATAAATTTCTTTATTCTCTCATCAACAGGAAATCCCGACTATGCCTGAAGAATAAGATGCTTATTTATAAGCAGGTATTCCGACCAGCGATAATGTATGCAGTTACGATTTGGTCTAGCTGCTGCGCGACGAGGAAGAAAGCCATCCAGAGGATTCAGAACAAGGTTCTGAAAATGATTTTGTGGCTTCCACCTTGGCACAGCACCGAAGATCTTCATCGGATTGCGGGCATTGAATTTATCGAAGAGATGGCCAACAAAATCATCTCCAACTTCAGAGGCAAATCGATGCAGTCTTCCAACACAGAGATTCGCTCTCTCTACAATTAAGCTAGTTTTTAGGATCTAGGATTATAATTATACATTTTTTTACTCTACAGGATATTCTCCTATGAATCAAATACTTTGTTGCCATAGCAAATTTAAATCAAATAAACTATGTTTAAAATTTACTGAATCAAAGAGTGGAACTGATCATAATTGATCTGAACACTTAATTTACTTTAATAATTTAACTGAAATGTAATGATTAAAAGACAAATAAAAACATATTAAAAAAAAACATTAGGAGCAGTTCATTTTTACATGATTCTATCACCGAGTCATTCATTTTTTCGTTTAAAAATGTTTTGAAATACCTCAAAATAGCAAGACGAGCTCCCCTGCTGGTGTAATACATAATATTCTGGATAAGTGAAGAAGCTAAAATTTCTGATGAACATCTCATGATGATTAAATTATTTTCACTCCTTATTTATGATTTTCTACAAAATAGAGATTATTTTTTAAAATTTACCAAACATCCCATGTACCGTAATCCGGGGTAATATTGATCACCTTTTTCCGATATTCTTCGATAATTTTTTCTGTTAAGAGAAATGTGGCATGTTTTATATTTTTAAAACCGGTACTGGACTCCTATGAACGTAAAATATGGATGCAAAAATTTATTAGATCTCGTTAAATTTGATTTAAAAATCGTTTTCGTCTCGGTTCAGAATTTGATGCTTTGGGGTGACATTGATCAGTCTCTATTCTGACGGTTTTAACGAGTTTTCTTGATCATAAAGGATACAAAACACCTTCATAATATTTACAAATGCTTGTTTATCAATTTAACCTTGATTTTTAACCTTTTATTGAAAAAACATTTATAATCGAAAAAAGAACTATGATGCTGGCTACATTTAGGGGCAAAAATAATTATAACTGCAAAATAGTTTGAGCATCAAAATACAAATGAAAATTTACCTTCACACATTCCCCTAGGTCTTCCCACTATTTCCATTTTCATTTTTTCTTCAAAGTTGACGATTTGATAGGGTTCCTATCCATTTGTCCAATACGGGCTTACTCTTGGAAAATGACCTTTTTTTTTTAAATAAAAAAATTATCATTAAATGTTTATAAAAACAGCACTATAACTGTTCATATATCAAGAAAAAAAGTTGTTCTTTCACATTAAACAACCCGTTTGTTTCTGAATGCTTTTTGGTATCATCAGAAGAGCTGTTTGTTTGAGAGCCTAGGAGAAATAGATATTTTAAGATTTTTTAATTAGATTTTTACTAACAGAAAAAAAAATCAAATGCAAAGCAAATTTTGCTTATTTGATACTCAATTAATAGGCTTTCCAACGTAGAAAACAGTTTTCAATAATTCAAACTATAGACTGAGTTATTGATGATAATGTGGAAAAGTTTATTGTTGGTCAAATTTACCCCGGTGATGAAAGTTACCCCGTTTTACGTTAACACAATTAAAGCCATTTAGCTATAGAAATTTCATACATCATAGTCATGAGAAATGCTTGGATTACTGATTAAACATTTGTTTCAAGGAATTTCTGAAAAAGTTAATAAAGCTTTAAATCTATTAAAAACATAATTATTAGGCTTTAACTAAACAAATAGTTTAAGCTGTTTTGCATTCTTTTAACTCTAACTCTTGAGTGTAAATATGACACTACTGTAAGTTTGGCGGCTTGCATCTTTTTTCAGGTGCATCCAAATAAAAATCCTTTGGGGCCCTCAATGAATTCATAAAATCTTTAATTTCGCAACTTTATTTTCATCGTGGACGCACCCTGAAAGCTAAAAAAACTGTGTCAATATGACACTCTTTGCTTAAAATAGCAATATCTTTCTTGTTTCTCAACCGATTGTTACAAAATTTATAGTTTTAGAAACCTCGTAACGTAATTCAAATTTTTTTTCAGGGTAATATTCAGCTACAACAGTTTCCTTGTGTTACCGAACCGAAAGTATTGTGTTCATATTCATAGAAACAAGTTTTATTATTAATTTTATAACATTTGAGTTATATTTTTAAGTTGCGGCGAGTGACAAAACGAGATTTCTCATATTTCGTACGCAATTTGTTAAGATACGAAATTCAGCTGAAAATCAAAAATTTAGAATAATGTTTAAGTCATTTTGAAGATTCTATTTATGATAAATTAAGATTTAAGTATAAGAACATCACGCACAGAATTTCAATGATGAAATTGAATTTTTATGAAAACCCAGCAAACATTTTTGTAGGTATATTTCTCAAAAACTTTGTTATACGTTTCATATACATTATAGAATGATCGTATGAAACACGAAAAAACAGCATTTACCTACCAAAGTGGAGGCAATATATATACAAATTTTCAACTTCTGGCTAAAGCGATAAGAGTATACGATTTCGACACCATATTCATACATACTGAAAGAATGCAAGAGAGCACAAGTTTTTTTTCTCTCAACGCATGCGAACTGTTGCCAGCGACAATATATGCTGCCTCAGTCATTGGGCAATTCTTGCAAATACACCATCTGATTTTGAGCAATCTGGTTGCACTGCTGGTCACAAAGAGAACAACAAAGCTGTTCTCTCTTTTGATCCACGCGGGAGATAAAAATAAACGAAATCGTCTTCAAAATCTGCAAACATGGCGGACTTTTCATGATATCCGATTTAAACCATTTAATACGACTTCGAGTAACGATTTTTACGACATTTTACAGGCGTTAGTTGGAATTACGATTCGCAGTAACGTTTTTAATGACTTGAGTTATCATTTTCAATGCGAAGCAAGCAGTCTTAAGATGAAATATTCTGGTCGGAATACCGTTTTTTCTGTTTTTTTAATATCTTTTTTGTTCATCGAACCAAGTACCAGAAAATTGATTTAAAAAAATGCTGCATTTGTTGTTTTTCGTCGAGAATTACAGAGAAATTACTTGATAGTTAGTTCAAACGATTCGAGCTGCTTTTGGCGTTTTGCTCCTCCTCAGTGGACTTCATCAAGCGATCGTCGTACTGTTATTCGCTGTCTAGCAAATTCGCCGAGAAAAGTCGATGGAAACTACAAAAAATTCATCGAGGCGATTAACCAGTTAATCAATTTTAAAGAATTTCAAGCAGGTTTGATCGACCAGAATGCTTTTTCGATTATAAACTACTGACCTGTTTCAGAGAACATAGATTACGTCCCTTGATTTTTTTTGCCTGAAATTTCAATGACTTGAAAAAAGGCTGATGGCGTTCAGTCAGGTTTGCCCAAACCGTAACCATTTTTGAAAACCAAGGTTTCAAATATTCAAGAAAAGCAAAAGGATAAATCATATTTGAAACTCAAAATTTCAGTCTCCGACTTCAATTTTACGACTTAATACTTTCAACGAAGGCTAAAATATTTGAATATGCACAACAATTTGGGGAAACAAATTTCTTGGGGTCGATAAGTTCATCGGTTCATTAGATCATTCAAGCTCCCTATTTTTATTTATTGATTTTATTTAATTATTTAATTTATTACGTTTTTAAAATCCAAAGATGCCTAAATATGTCAAATTACGTTATCTTTTCAATCCTTTTTTAAATTTATCTACTGTGACTTTTTCACTTTTGACGGTTTATTGATTGAAAAGAACGGTATTTGCAACACTTTTCTTACATTTTTTGTGGTCAGAAATAGACATTAGAATGCTACATATAGATTCCAACTTTTTGGACACTTTTCTTACATTTTTTGTGGTCAGAAATAGACATTAGAATGCAAAATATAGCTTACAACTTTTTGAACACTAAATAATTTTCTCAGCATTTCGTTGCTGATTTACAGTCTTTTTCCGAAGCACCTTTTATCGGTGAATTTTTTTTTATCTTAGACTAAAAATGGATAATTTTTTTTTTAATTTTGTGGTTTCCGGTTGTTTCTTGTAATTTTTGTCATTTTTGTCATTTTTGTCATTTTTGTCATTTTTGTCATTTTTGTCATTTTTGTCATTTTTGTCTTTTTTGTCATTTTTGTCATTTTTGTCATTTTTGTCATTTTTGTCATTTTTGTCATTTTTGTCATTTTTGTCATTTTTGTCATTTTTGTCATTTTTGTCATTTTTGTCATTTTTGTCATTTTTGTCATTTTTGTCATTTTTGTCATTTTTGTCATTTTTGTCATTTTTGTCATTTTTGTCATTTTTGTCATTTTTGTCATTTTTGTCATTTTTGTCATTTTTGTCATTTTTGTCATTTTTGTCATTTTTGTCATTTTTGTCATTTTTGTCATTTTTGTCATTTTTGTCATTTTTGTCATTTTTGTCATTTTTGTCATTTTTGTCATTTTTGTCATTTTTGTCATTTTTGTCATTTTTGTCATTTTTGTCATTTTTGTCATTTTTGTCATTTTTGTCATTTTTGTCATTTTTGTCATTTTTGTCATTTTTGTCATTTTTGTCATTTTTGTCATTTTTGTCATTTTTGTCATTTTTGTCATTTTTGTCATTTTTGTCATTTTTGTCATTTTTGTCATTTTTGTCATTTTTGTCATTTTTGTCATTTTTGTCATTTTTGTCATTTTTGTCATTTTTGTCATTTTTGTCATTTTTGTCATTTTTGTCATTTTTGTCATTTTTGTCATTTTTGTCATTTTTGTCATTTTTGTCATTTTTGTCATTTTTGTCATTTTTGTCATTTTTGTCATTTTTGTCATTTTTGTCTTTTTTGTCATTTTTGTCATTTTTGTCATTTTTGTCATTTTTGTCATTTTTGTCATTTTTGTCATTTTTGTCATTTTTGTCATTTTTGTCATTTTTGTCATTTTTGTCATTTTTGTCATTTTTGTCATTTTTGTCATTTTTGTCATTTTTGTCATTTTTGTCATTTTTGTCATTTTTGTCATTTTTGTCATTTTTGTCATTTTTGTCATTTTTGTCATTTTTGTCATTTTTGTCATTTTTGTCATTTTTGTCATTTTTGTCATTTTTGTCATTTTTGTCATTTTTGTCATTTTTGTCATTTTTGTCATTTTTGTCATTTTTGTCATTTTTGTCATTTTTGTCATTTTTGTCATTTTTGTCATTTTTGTCATTTTTGTCATTTTTGTCATTTTTGTCATTTTTGTCATTTTTGTCATTTTTGTCATTTTTGTCATTTTTGTCATTTTTGTCATTTTTGTCATTTTTGTCATTTTTGTCATTTTTGTCATTTTTGTCATTTTTGTCATTTTTGTCATTTTTGTCATTTTTGTCATTTTTGTCATTTTTGTCATTTTTGTCATTTTTGTCATTTTTATCATTTTTGTCATTTTTGTCATTTTTGTCATTTTTGTCATTTTTGTCATTTTTGTCATTTTTGTCATTTTTGTCATTTTTGTCATTTTTGTCATTTTTGTCATTTTTGTCATTTTTGTCATTTTTGTCATTTTTGTCATTTTTGTCATTTTTGTCATTTTTGTCATTTTTGTCATTTTTGTCTTTTTGTCATTTTTGTCATTTTTGTCATTTTTGTCATTTTTGTCATTTTTGTCATTTTTGTCATTTTTGTCATTTTTGTCATTTTTGTCATTTTTGTCATTTTTGTCATTTTTGTCATTTTTGTCATTTTTGTCATTTTTGTCATTTTTGTCATTTTTGTCATTTTTGTCATTTTTGTCATTTTTGTCATTTTTGTCATTTTTGTCATTTTTGTCATTTTTGTCATTTTTGTCATTTTTGTCATTTTTGTCATTTTTGTCATTTTTGTCATTTTTGTCATTTTTGTCATTTTTGTCATTTTTGTCATTTTTGTCATTTTTGTCATTTTTGTCATTTTTGTCATTTTTGTCATTTTTGTCATTTTTGTCATTTTTGTCATTTTTGTCATTTTTGTCATTTTTGTCATTTTTGTCATTTTTTTTATTTTTTTTTATTTTTGTCATTTTTGTCATTTTTGTCGAACTCAATAAAAATTTTTTTTTTTTGAATTTTTGCACTTTGTTTGAAAAATCTAAGAAAATGTGACTTGAAGGTCTTTTTAACAACTTTTTTCAATGTTTCCCACACGAAAAAATATATTACAAATATTTATTCAAATATGTCAATTGTTAAAACTGCTAATGCCATTTTCTCAAAACAATTGTTAACTCTCAATTTTTTTAAGAAAAAAATTTCCAAAATGTTTGTTACGGGGACACTTCATCCCTTCAGTCCAAATAGATGTTTTTTTCTTGTGAATGTATGGTCATCATAGCTTAGCACGATATAATTTCTTGAAAAAATCCAAAAATTAGAAAATTGCCTTTAAGTATGCAATGAATAAATTTGAATAGTCGGAAACCAGAAAAATGTTGCTGGTTTTTATCCTGCTGAATTTTCAGCAAAATTTCTAACAATTTACATTGCTGGAAACGATGAGCAAATTCAATAGCTTGAAAATCAGCAATGCATGAAACCAATTAAAGGTAGAGGACAAAGTTCGAGATTTGGTGCACAGCGGCCACTCCAGCGCCGGATATTGTTTAGTCGAAAATAAAATAAAATTTTAATAAATTCGCTTTGATAAAATGAACTAACATTATTTTCATTAATCATGGCTTGAGAATTATTTATGTTGAATATGGAAACCGAAAAAGAAAATCAAATTAGAATCCATGAAGGATTTCCTTCAATTGAATTCATGGATTCTAATTTGATTTTCGTCATTGTCCAGCAGCGAAAAAAACTGATAAAAACAACCAAAATCCAAGTTTGACATATCAATTGCTGTTTTTTCAGGAATGCAGATCAAGTGTTGGATAACTCAGCAAGACGGAGATTGTTTGCAGGTTTTCAGCAAAAATTTGGATTGCTGGACGTTTCCAGCTATTTTTTTAGCTGGAAATCGAGGCGAAAAATTACTGTGTAGTAGACAAACTTTTAGAGTTCTTTTTATCTGACATTTATAAACTGTGAAATAAAAATCAATATGGCCAATACTATCATTGGAATTTTTATCTTTAGATTTTGCGTGATTTTTGCCAAAGCTTAGGGCACCCTGATTAAAGGATCAAGTCTCTTTTATAAGAGTTTCAAGTCTCCGTCAACTTTTCTCAAATCACAATTTTTTATACCCACAAAAACGCTTCCAGATCCTCTACGGGTTCATGTATCGATCTAACATTTGCAGCATTTTTTAACTTGAAATTGCACGCTGTCAGAAAATGCAAAATACGGTGATCTGCAAGATTTTCCCAAAAAGATTTGTTTAAAAAAAAGAAAGCGATGTGTACATAAAAGATGTGTCACGTGTGTAGCAATTTCATTGAAACCGCAAAAACAAAAAGATTTGTTAAATAAAAAATTATTTTCAAAAATGGCGAAACAAGAAAATCTTACGTGAGCGATCATTACGTCGTATGAAACATCTTAAGAATTCACAGAAAACTGCTGCAAATGCAATAAATACAACAATAAAATTCGTATTTATATATAGAATATGTTGTCCAGGCTACAAATATTCTAAATGTAGAAAAATTCCATCTTGTTTATGTCAGTTTTTGTATATTTTTGTAATAAAACAGTTTGTTAACATTTTGTTTCATACGAAACGTAATTAAAGCTCACAAAAGAAATAAGAAGTATACAGCTTGGGCAAATGCATATATGGAAGCAGGTATGCACTATTGGCATATCCACCCCAAATAGTTCAAAAAGCTCAAAAATACCAGCAAGAATTCAAAACCGATTCAGATTTTAATCATTTGCTTCCAAACTTTGGAACTGAAAACAACTCTTAACTCTGTATGTTATTATCGATCTTGACCTATTTTCTTCCCCTCTCCGATACAACTTCATTGATTTCCAATTGTCAGTTTTGCCCGGGTATTTAATAGAGAATTTGGAGACAGTCCGGCCCGGTATCCCGGATTTCAATCATAAATGCCCGGAGTTCACCCGGATTTTTAACTTTATTTAGCATATCAAACAAAAAAAAAACAAGTTGTTTTGTATTGTTTGTTTTATTTATGTCTCCAAAACGAAATTCTTTGAGCAAGTTTTAAAAGAACGATTATGAAAGGTTTTATGGAAGCAGATTTAAATCTGTCGATAAGTTTAGATAAAACATATTTTTTCTTGATTTTTGATGAGAAATTTCTAGGTTTTTGACAAAATTTGCATGTACATTGCCAGACTTTTGATCGCCAATTTCAAAATAAAATGCCCAAGTTTTGCCCGATTTATATATAAAATTTCCCGGCCCAGATATCTGGAAACCTTAAGACAAACGTATCTGGAAGTACTGGAAAAGTCGGCTTGTTCGACATGGACCAGTATCCCAGTGGCAGTATTCTTAACCTTCCAAAGTCGTTCGCTAAATATCCGTTTCGGGGAAATATGAGTTATAATTTGATTTCGTTCTTCTGACTGAAAATGTTAACCGATTTTGATGATATTATATTAATTGTGTAGGTAATTTATTCTTATTACTCAACATTTCAAAATAAAGTCGATATGTATTACCAGGTTATCAGAAACTGGTTCAGAAAGTAAAAAGTCCGAAAAATCAATTTTATTTTTAAAATACTCATAACTTCTGACAGCTTTTCTGTATTTAATTATTTCATTGATTTTTGAAATTGTCAAGGGTTCATCTATCCAACAATGTAGAGATATGTTGGGGTCCAATGAAAGTTTTTACCGCTATGACAGATCTTCCGGTAGAAAAAAGTCTTACTTTAAAAAACGACATCCAGTTTTGGCTTTGCTTAGCTGTATTTCATTTCCCAATGAACCGATTTTAAAAACTCAAATTTTAATTTTTTGGCGTTAATTTGATCATTATTTTCCTAGGACATACTTGGTCTGTCAAAACTACCAGTTCATCAGTATATTGGAATGATGATAAAGATGTTTGAAATGTGCGCTTCGGGTCATATTGACCCGAATGGCTTTGGAGGGTTAAGGCCGCTGTCACATAGTAGCTGTAGCGGGTAAATTTTTGTGGGACGAATGAGGGCTAATGCTTACAAATATAAAAAAAAAACAAAATACTTTCAATAGATAACACTTAATGCTGAAACTGGAATTAATTTCTTCGATTGCTTAAAATATTGGTTGTTGGGTAAAAAAATTACATTAAAAGTAAAACTTGGAAATAGTCTAAAACCAAAGTGTAAACAACTTTATCACTATCGATGGTAGTTGTTAAAGAAAAAAAACGGTACTGTTCAACTTCAACGATCGATTCCACCTCGATTCTCTTCCAGGAATCCCATTCCCTGTTTTCGGGGGTGATCCCTATAATTTTCCCAATATTTCATAATGACCGTTAATAACAGGCCTCATTCATCCCCCCTTGTAAGGTTTCGTCTCCAGCAATCAAACGTTTGACGCTTCTATTTTTTATTTATTCTTCTCCTTTCACAGACTACCGAAGGCATTTCTGGAGTCACATGTTTTGAGTGCAGTGTATTAGTGGTATGCTGCGCAGCAGCATAGTTTTTCAGGAAAAAAATGTTGCCAAACACGTGAGTTCCACGACCGCTCACGCTCCATCAGTTCCAGCGAAAAAAGCCACAAACAAGAGCCACCAGCGAGAAAAGAGAGCCTCTAGAACCATTGGAGATCGAATCGAACGGAGTCAATTCAGAAACGGGGCTCAAAAGTCAAGAAAAGAGTTCAGGAGCAAAGGAAAAAGTGGTTACCCCGAACGGAGTTGGGAATGAAGTAGGGAAGGCGAACGACAAAAAAAACCGGTGTGGTGCTCACCGATCCGGCTTAGCGTAGCGTGGCTTCGCGGAGCAGAGCAATTCGTCAGTCCGTCAAGCGCGGCCTTAGCGAGCGGAGTTTTTTTTTCGTTCATCGGTTGTGTATGGCTTTCGTTGAGTTAAGATTTTTACGATCTTTTTCCTACTGGGTAGGCTAGATCGAAGACCACACGGTGATCGGATCGGATCGGATCGGATACGATCGGGCGAAGGGAGTTGCATTGGATGTGGTTTTGATTTTTGCGGGATCTTCGTGATATTTTGCTCTTTGGGTTGAGGGTGGAAATCAGTGTGATCGCGGATCAAAAGGGAGGTTGAGTGAGTGTAGTCTCTTGGGAGTTGCAGTTGCATTGTTGTGATCGTTGATCGAAGATCCCGAAGGGCTAACGGCCTTTCGATCGGGGTTTCCGATTGTGTTTAGGGTCCTAAAATTCAGCTTACTTTCCCTGGTGAGTGAGTGAGTGAGTCCGCGCTGATCGGTCGATTGATCGTTCGGATGGTGGGAGGAAATCAAACGAAGCGAATCGAAATCGGTGCTCTCGCTGCTTCCTGGCTTCGGGTTCTGGCCTGAATTTGTTTGAAGTCACCACAACTGGCGACGGTGCGGCGGAAGAATGCAAGAAGTGCAGCAATGTTTTGTGCGGACAACGGGATGAAAGGCGGTGAAACAGGAAGAAGGCATTAAATAAAGATGTACGGTGATGGTCTTTGATATTCGTTTCTGTCCCGAGAAGAATCGGCCTCTGGAAGAGAGGTGAAGAAAAAAGGCGAGGGCAACGTGTTCCGTGATCAGATCCAAATATTAGTGTTATAAAAATGTGCACCTATGAGGAAAAAACGAAGAGCGGAATGTCGAAATCCAACGGAAGGCAGTGATCTCGACCAGGGGGCAAAAAGCGGATCGGAAAAGGTGGAAAATATAATGCAAGATTATTAGTTTATAAACAAAACTCCGTGGGTAAGTTCAAACTAGCGCAGAGGGAAACCGAAAGAAAAGAAGAGTCCAACACAAAGAAGAAGAAAATTAAAGATCGGGAAATGTTTAGCCTAATGAACGGGTCAATGACAGAGGATTAGCGAGAAAGAGGCGGCAAAATATCACACACAGAGCGAGCGCAACGCCCCAAACGACCAAAAGGGAAGAGCTCGCAAGTCGCAAAAACAGTGCGACAAAGAGTGAATCGGGAAGAGTGAGTGAGTGTGGAAACGCTGCGCATAAAAAAGAGGCCAGAAATAGAGCCTTCATTGGCGAAACGCGGCACTTTACAAATTTTGTTTTAAGACCGAAGAAAAAGGTTGCTCCCGACTTGAGGCGGTTTATCGTATTTTATCGCCCAGTCCGCCCCGACGACAGCTTTTTAGGTTCAAAAGGCCGTTTTGGTTCCTATTCCAGACACGATCCCCCCAGCTGGGAAAAGGTGACACAACACTTAGACCCTCGAGAAAAAAGAAAAAACAGGTACCCAACGAGAGCAGCTGAACTGGAAGGCTGAAAACCGAAGGTATGTTACCCCAATTCCCCCAAGTATAAAGGTTACAAGTCAGAAACAAACGGAGGAACGAAAGGTTCGTCCAGAAATGATCGATCGGTTTCTTTTTGTTAATTTCTACCTATTTGAATAACTCATAACTGAACCAAACGGACTTGTTCCCCGGCTTAAAATGTCAAAAAAACAGTTTGAACCTCCACTCAGAAGGATTGAGTTGCTAGAGTTGCGGGACCAGCGAAACAAGACACACAACAAACAAGTTGTTGTTTGATGACGATTTTTAATGAAAGTTGACGTTTATGTAATGAGCGTTCGACGGGAGGATTTTGTTTCGTTGCGGTTTGTCCGACTGTCTCTTCATGCGTTTGTCTCGGTTGAAACCTGGAATGTTGTTGTGATGAATGGTTTGACAACTGAGACCAGTTGATAATCAGGAAACAATTAAAATATCCATCATTTAAAACATGTTTAGGGATTAATCTGAAAAAAAATGAAATAGTGTTAGGCGTCAATTTTGGGTTCGCGATTAGATCGGGTTCAGTGATTAATTATTGCGGCGCGGTTAGATTTCTCTGTTAGCTTCCAAATAGAGTTACTATTGAGGATTATCATAATGCTCTACATATTATCAAAGTTCCCTATATATTAAGTTGCTACACGCTAATGTAATAAGCTACAAGAACCGGTATGATGTTGTCTTTCCAGTGAATATAAATTTATTGCGGAAGTCTTGCGTTGGAAAACTCAAATAACAAAGCAAAGTTTAAGTGAAAGAAAATTAAAGAAATTGCAAATTGACGAAAAGTTCGCAAAATAGCTTCCTATTGAAAATTTGTCAAAAATTTCGTATTTTGAGAATCTTGAGATACCACTGACAAAAAATGGCAAAAATGACAAAAATGACAAAATTGACAAAAATGAAAAAAATGACAAAAATGACAAAAATGACAAAAACGACAAAAATGACAAAAATGACAAAAAAGACAAAAAAGACAAAAATGACAAAAATGACAAAAATGACAAAAATGACAAAAATGACAAAAATGACAAAAATGACAAAAATGACAAAAATGACAAAAATGACAAAAATGACAAAAATGACAAAAATGACAAAAATGACAAAAATGACAAAAATGACAAAAATGACAAAAATGACAAAAATGACAAAAATGACAAAAATGACAAAAAATACAAAAATTCAAAAATGACAAATATTACAAAAAAAATAAAAATTTTAAAAATTACAAAAATGACAAAAATGACAAAAATACAAAAATTACAAAAATTACAAAAATGACAAAAATTACAAAAATTACAAAAATGACAAAAATAACAAAAATTGCAAAAAATTAAAAATGACAAAAATGACAAAAATGACAAAAATGACAAAAATGACAAAAATGACAAAAATGACAAAAATGACAAAAATGACAAAAATGACAAAAATGACGAAAATGACAAAAATGACAAAAATGACAAAAATGACAAAAATTACAAAAATGACAAAAATGACAAAAATGACAAAAATGACAAAAATGACAAAAATGACAAAAATGACAAAAATGACAAAAATGACAAAAATGACAAAAATGACAAAAATGACAAAAATGACAAAAATGACAAAAATGACAAAAATGACAAAAATGACAAAAATGACAAAAATGACAAAAATGACAAAAATGACAAAAATGACAAAAATGACAAAAATGACAAAAATGACAAAAATGACAAAAATGACAAAAATGACAAAAATGACAAAAATGACAAAAATGACAAAAATGACAAAAATGACAAAAATGACAAAAATGACAAAAATGACAAAAATGACAAAAATGACAAAAATGACAAAAATGACAAAAATGACAAAAATGACAAAAATGACAAAAATGACAAAAATGACAAAAATGACAAAAATGACAAAAATAACAAAAATTACAAAATTTACAAAAATTAACAAAAATGACAAAAATGACAAAAATGACAAAAATGACAAAAATGACAAAAATGACAAAAATGACAAAAATGACAAAAATGACAAAAATGACAAAAATGACAAAAATGACAAAAATGACAAAAATGACAAAAATGACAAAAATGACAAAAATGACAAAAATGACAAAAATGACAAAAATGACAAAAATGACAAAAATGACAAAAATGACAAAAATGACAAAAATGACAAAAATGACAAAAATGACAAAAATGACAAAAATGACAAAAATGACAAAAATGACAAAAATGACAAAAATGACAAAAATGACAAAAATGACAAAAATGACAAAAATGACAAAAATGACAAAAATGACAAAAATGACAAAAATGACAAAAATGACAAAAATGACAAAAATGACAAAAATGACAAAAATGACAAAAATGACAAAAATGACAAAAATGACAAAAATGACAAAAATGACAAAAATGACAAAAATGACAAAAATGACAAAAATGACAAAAATGACAAAAATGACAAAAATGACAAAAATGACAAAAATGACAAAAATGACAAAAATGACAAAAATGACAAAAATGACAAAAATGACAAAAATGACAAAAATGACAAAAATGACAAAAATGACAAAAATGACAAAAATGACAAAAATGACAAAAATGACAAAAATGACAAAAATGACAAAAATGACAAAAATGACAAAAATGACAAAAATGACAAAAATGACAAAAATGACAAAAATGACAAAAATGACAAAAATGACAAAAATGACAAAAATGACAAAAATGACAAAAATGACAAAAATGACAAAAATGACAAAAATGACAAAAATGACAAAAATGACAAAAATGACAAAAATGACAAAAATGACAAAAATGACAAAAATGACAAAAATGACAAAAATGACAAAAATGACAAAAATGACAAAAATGACAAAAATGACAAAAATGACAAAAATGACAAAAATGACAAAAATGACAAAAATGACAAAAATGACAAAAATGACAAAAATGACAAAAATGACAAAAATGACAAAAATGACAAAAATGACAAAAATGACAAAAATGACAAAAATGACAAAGATGACAAAAATGACAAAAATGACAAAAATGACAAAAATGACAAAAATGACAAAAATGACAAAAATGACAAAAATGACAAAAATGACAAAAATGACAAAAATGACAGAAATGACAGAAATGACAGAAATGACAAAAATAACAAAAATGACAAAAATGACAAAAATGACAAAAATGACAAAAATGACAAAAATGACAAAAATGACAAAAATGACAAAAATGACAAAAATGACAAAAATGACAAAAATGACAAAAATGACAAAAATGACAAAAATGACACAAATGACAAAAATTACAAAAATGACAAAAATTACAAAAAATGACAAAAATTACAAAAATTACAAAATGACAAAAATGATAAAAATGACAAAAATGACAAGAATTACAAAAATAACAAAAATTACAGAAATTACAAAAATTAAAAAAATTATTAAAATGACAAAAATGACAAAAATGGCAGAAATGAAAAAAAGTCAAAAATGACAAAAATAATAAAAATTACAAAAAATTACAAGAAATGAAAAAAAAATGACGAAAAAGGCAAAAGATACCAATATGTGTCAAGTAACATCAACCTTCCATTCCGCTTTTCAAAATTTATGTTCTGTGACTAACATCAAGTGTCTCACAATGTCAAGCAAAATGTTGTTTTCTAAACTATTTTTTTTTTGAAATCTTAATCCAGGTTAACAATTCTTTTACAGTTTTTCTAAAATTTTATCACTTGTCGATAGATATTTGAGAATTGTCCTCGAAATTCATGTTCAAATTTTTTGTGAATAACTCTTGATTGCGTGACTGGAATTTAATAAAATTTGCAGCAAAGTTAGCTATTGGTGTAATGCTTACTTATACAAAATTTGGTGTCAATTTTGTGATTTTCCCGGCTCGGATAAGTGCGAAAAAAATATCTGGTTAGCTTAGGCTGGAATCATTCCTGATGTTCTGGTTCCAAAATTGATAATAACAATTGAAATTCGTTGCATGTGATCGGATTTTAAATCCGTTACCCAGTTTATAATTCTGGATTTGCAATTCTAATCATCATTGGGACAAAACCCTAAAATGAATCTTTATTATTGGGATTTAAAATTTTTTTGCCGAATTCTTGCTTGAAAAAGTTCCCAAAAGTGGTAATCTCAAATGGAAAAACCAGACACATTCGAAATTTTCATTCGGAATTTTCATTCAGATTCACGAGTTGAATAACGAATAAATAATTGAAGAGAGAATTCACAATAAAAACCAAAAATTCAAAATTCAAATAAGAGATTTCTGTTTTAGGATTCTGATACAAAATTCACTTTTCAAGTTATGATTTTTGGAAATGTTCTTAAATCTCGAATTATGATTTAGAAACCGATTCAACCCAGAAATTAAAAATTTTAATTCGATTTTGGCTACATTCGATTTTGGCACATCAAAAGGTGATGATTCAAAACGCGGTCTATTTTCAGCCATTGAATCACTTTGAAGCAAGTGTCATCGAGCAAACATCAAAAGCCAATAGGGAAATCTAAGTATAGCATAGCTAGCATAGCAGAGGGTGACTACACACATCTTGCATTGGCTGATACACGAGGTACAACTAAGAATCAACCCCAACACAAGATGCCAAAATAAGTACCTGGATTCAATACTAATTTCAAGTGTTGTTATTGAGAATCAGTGTGGTACCCATAATGCACACCGTGGCAAGTCAATGTAATCATAAAGGGATAGTTTGAACAGCTAAATGAACTTTTCAGGTGAACTCATACGACCCTACATGTAGAGATGCTGTTTTAGACAGGAAAGGGAATAATTATTCGTTTTGATGGGAAATCCTACTTGGCAGATAGCATTGATGAATAAAGAAATGTAATGTTCACAAAAAAAAAAAACAAATAAAATGGAAAGAGCTCACCAATATTTTGTGATAATGCTGACAACCATGGGGGATGATAAAGGAACCTATTGCCACTTCAGATCTTGAAATAACGAGGCAAAACTCCTTTGAAATTCCTGGACAGCGGTCCGAGCTGCTTTTAGGATTCTTCCGGAAGTAGATTGGGGTTTTTCTCGATGTCAATCCTTGTGTTTTGATGGGAAATCCTACTTGGCAGATAGCATTGATGAATAAAGAAATGTAATGTTCACAAAAAAAAACAAATAAAATGGAAAGAGCTCACTATTATTTTGTGATAATGCTGACAACCATGGGGGATGATAAAGGAACCTATTGCCACTTCAGATCTTGAAACAACGAGGCAAAACTCCTTTGAAATTCCTGGACAGCGGTCCGAGCTGCTTTTAGGATTCTTCCGGAAGTAGATTGGGGTTTTTCTCGATGTCAATCCTTGTGTTATTCGGGGTCCGGCCTTGAAGCAATTTCTTAATTTCATCTGGTGCTCTCCCTGCATGACGAACTTTGTCCCAGGTTGATCCGGAAGGCGTAGGCAGACCACTATTAGCTCTTCCGCAACTTTCACTACATATTGTATACTTTTTCCTGTTTTCCCGTTCCCTTTGTTGGGATAGAAAATTCAGAAATACTTCACAGTGATCATAAATTCACAATTTAAAATATATTTTCCGGATTAATTTTACTTCAAAGCGAAGAAAATTGAAACGAGCGAAAAAAAACACGACCGCACTCCACCAAGGCTTGCTTTGATCAAGCCAATAGGGAAATCTTAGTAATATACATAGAAATAAACTCAATGCTTCGAAGTTCATTTTCCAAATTTAGCCGAAATGAATTACCTAGATTCATTCTAACTCATCTAGGAAAAGATACTTAAAACTCTGCGGATTTTCAAAACATCCATTTTAAAAGGCTCACAAGCAAAATGATAGTGGAAAATGTTCTTTGTTACTAACGTTTGTCACTGAATGTAGATTGTATTTGTCGTTAAATTGTAATCTATTATGGAGAGGGGGTTTAAAATTTTTTCAGTCCAAATATTGTTATGAAAAACTTCTATAAAAACTACATACATTTACATTATGGCTTCAACATTCTTGATTCTTAATTGACAATTGTATTCGAGGAGTTCAACGTACACCGATGTTGGTTTTTCAGCATCTGGTTTTAGAAAATACAGTCCCCCCACAATCATGGGTCACACACAATCATTAGTCACCGAGCATTTGAACAGCTGATTGCTGCTGAACTGAATGAAATTATTTCATATTATATTTTTTTAATTTATCGATAGTATCATCAAAATGCATTAAAAATATTATGTGTGCGCTTGATAACAGAAAATAGCTGTTTGAATAGTTTTTGTCATACGTTAACTATTACCTGTTGAACTATCGCACAAATTTCCAATGTTGTAAAGTTGACATCTTGAACCGTTAAGACCCTTAAGCGGGTATTTCTAAAATTCCAACTAAATGAATAGGTCTCATATAAGCACAAAGGACGAGTTAACATTTTACAAAAGAAACAGAGCGAATAAAATGCGAAATTTAAATAATATCTGGAAAATAAAATTGACCCATAATTGTTACAGCATCTACCAAATTTCACACCATCATGGGTCACTTTTTTGCTAGCAAAGCAAAACATTTCTTGGTTGCTATAGCTCTACCCAAATGCCCCTGGAATTTATACTATCAAAGAATGCCCCTGAATGTTTGCCGGAAACATGATGATTTCCATGTTGATTTTCGGGTGTTGCCATGGACTTCTATGTGACTAATAATTGTGAGCAATTTGACTAATAATTGTTACGGTCTTCAATATTGACCCATAATTGTGGTTTTGAAAAACGTTGACTGTTTCGGTAAAATATGTAATTTTTAAACAAGATTTCAATGAAAAACATATTTGAACTCAAAGAGGAAGCATTTAATGACTGAAATTCATGCAATGCTTGATATTAGGTTTACTAGCTCCCGAATAAACTAACATTCTGTGGTGGAGGGATACGTTAAGTGACTAATGATTGTGGGGGGACTGTATGTCACTTGGATTTTTGAGGTTCGATTTGCGTTATTTTGGCAAACACTTATAATAAGAAGCTTTGAGTCTTGAATTCATAAATTGCCGGCTGTTTCCAAGATCAAAATTGAATCAAGGATTAATGAATTTTATTAAAGTAAATTTTAGTTGAAGCGCTTTGCTGGAAAAAATTTGTTTGCCGAAATCATTTCTTAGTAATTTATTACGTTGCTTTTCTCTATTTGTTTTTCATCCCGTCACAAAATTCTGGGTTCTAATCACAGAATGCGGGAATTTTTATTGTCAAAACACATAATTTTTTTCGGCAACCTTGCCTGTAAGGCAGAATAATAAAACTCGTGCCCAAATACCTTTTCATGCCACATTTGATTACATTCGAATGATTATTATTTATTCTCATATTATGCTATCAAAATTGTATTAGTGCTCCTCCCCTCTTCCAATGTACTTATTGGAAGAAGGGTGATATATGAACCTTCCTCTTCCATGCCAAATTTGGTTCCATTTGATTGATTATTTCTCAAGTTATGCAAAACATTGTAAAGGAGCACCTTCCCATCAAATCCCCTATCAAATACCCAATAGTATTTTTGTTTTCTTCCATGAAAAATTTGGTTCCATTTGCTCGAATTGTTCTCGAGATATGCAATAAAAATTGTATTGAAGCCCCACTCCTTCCTTCCTATCTTCCCAAAGGAAGTAAAGAAGGATCATTCAAATATTTATCATATTTATTAGAGACTTTCTCGTGCCAAATTTGGTTATATTCACTTGTATAGTTTTCGAGTAATGTTAAAAATGGTATAGGAACCCTTTTCTCTCTTCCTCCTATCTCCCTACTGGAAGCGGGGAGGGATACCAAATATTCAGGGAAACATTTATCGCGTCCTATTATCCAGCTCCCATGCCAAATTTGGTTCCATTCGTCCGATTTGTTTTCCAGTTATACAAAAAACGTATGGAAGTCCTCCCCCCTTTTTTATTTCCGCATTGGAAGGAGAGAGGTGTCTCAAACAATCATAAAAACATTTCTCGTACCCTCCCATGCCTAATTTAGTTCCATTTGCTCGATTAGTTTTCCAGTTATGCGAAAATTGTATAAGAGACCCTCTCCCCTTTTTTATCTTCTTACTGGAAAGCGGTAGGGTTTAAAACCAATCGGGGAAAATTTTCTCGTACCCTCCAAATACTCTCCCATGTTAAATTAGGTACCATTTGCCTCATCGGTTCTCGAGTTACATATGCTTACATTTTATTTTGTTTAGGAGACCTCCTCCTTCCTTCCTGTATGGGGGAGGGGTTTCAAACCTTAAATGGAACCTTCTTCGACCTGGCAAGTTTCACGCAAATCGGTTCGATGGTTTTCCAATTTTAAAAGGAGCAAACAGACAGAAATCCATTTTATTATTTATATATATATGTATATGTAGATACATAGATTGCTAGTTCATCAGATATCAAAAATTTTATAACTTCCAGACGTCATATCTTTGAAACAACACCTCAAAATTACAAAATTACAAGACTTACGAATAAAAATCAAAAATTGCACAAAATATGGCACAATAATACTAACTAAAATCACCAAAAAAAACAGACGACGGAACAACTGTCGAAATCGGAGGTGTTTGCTACCTTTTAGTAGCTTACCCCGGATAATATAAAGGAGCTAAGCGATACGATACAACTGAACTTTTCTTATACCGTGGTTGAATTAAATGGAATCTTTTGATTCCTTTGATTCAGTAGAATTATTCATCCAAGGCTTCCAACACATAATCCAGCGCTATTCTTGTTTTGTTTTTAATTTATCATATTTGATTTTTTTTTTTCATTCTACATATTGTTTTGTCATTTTTAGTGTTCTGTTTGTATTGTTTTTTTTTGTTTTATAAAACTTTCATAATTTTTGTAATTTTTCAAACTTTATAGTTTTTTTTTCGATGTATCAACCAACATTTAAGAACGTTAAAACGTATTTATGGTGTTTGTCCAAATAATATTGGTCGTGTTAAAGCGAAAACTCTTAGGTCATGTCGCTTCAAAAAACCGTTCGATTTTGGCACATGTGTCAAAATATGATGTTACTAAAATCGAGTGTTGCCAAAAACTTTGTCTGTATTTTTTGTATATCTTTTATTGTTTTTATATTTATTGATTTTTTTATTAAGATATTTTTGTTTTTTCTCTAATTTTGTGATTATTTTCATCATTGCTCTTTTATTAAGTTTTGGAAATCTGTGTGATTTGTTACTACATGAACATTAGGGTGGAAGTCAAATCGGTCATGTCAAAAATCCCGTCCCGAAAGTCGAATATAATATTTTTAAAATATTTTAAATATATTACCAGATTTCGACGTTTTATGCATATCGAGGTCTTTGGTATAAAAATTGATCAAGAAATTTCTCTCGTACATCCATTGCAACCCTTGTGTACATATATAATTTTGTTGTTTATTTTTGGGATTTTTCAAGTCTTTTCGTACTAAGATAGTACTGCAAAACGGAATGACGTCACTAGTGAAAAATTGAGTTCAAGATGCCTTTAAGTCATTCAAATGGTTAATATTTATGTTGCTTGCAGCGAGTTGTGATTAATCTCACTAATAATACTTAACATTCCGTGTAAACCCCAGAGAATTTACACTATCCAAAATGGAAAATTTATACTATCTTATTTGGTAAAATGAATCAGATTGAGCAAGGAAAATTATAGTTCTATCTTGTTGGCTCAAGGCCCGTTTACATACGTGAAAAATCTTATTTCGTTAATAATTTAAAAACGCTTTGAAACTAGGAAAAAAGAAAAAAAACGATGAGATTTTAGCTGGACTCGTTCCTGACAGAACTTTTTTTATCCGATTCCCCTACATGATGAATTTTCCGGGGTAAAAACCGGAGGAAACGAAATAAAAACAGTTCTAAAAGGTTTTAAAAAACAAGTCCGGCAAGAATTTCATCATCCCTTCGATTCCACCAAATGCTAGTTATCTCGCTGTTTCGAGTTGTTAACAAAATAAGATTTTTTCATTTTCATTTTCGAACTGTAAACCGGGCTTCAGGCTTAAACCTTTTCTATTCTTCCTAAAAACTGGTCAATACAATGAATTTGTTAAAAAAAACTTTTTTTGTTCGAAGACTTGGTGTATAAGTGAAAAAGGATAAAAAAAATCTATAGAAAAACGCAATTGCTATAAATATACGCTACAAAAAGAATCTGAATGTTCTATTTGCACCACTCATCATTCTGAACTTCCGTTTCGCTAACTGTAGTAGCAAAATTATTAGCAAAGAAATGATATATTTTGGAGCAAAAAGATAAGATTAAGATAACGAGATTTGATGGATACCCCGAAGTCTAGCTAACCAACTTCTATCGATTGGGAAAAAAGTTTGTTGGTTAAAGTGCTCAGTTTTTGAATCTTGGGTTTGATAATTCTTATTTGAATTTTTGAAGCATTAAAATGTTGAAATGTTTTGCAATAGTACTAACTTAAATTCAAAAATAAGTTATAGATAAAATTTCGTATGCAATAAAGTGTTAAAATTTTTATTTTCAATTTTTCCCGGGATCCCGAGAATTCCCGGGAAAATGATCGCCAGTTTTCCTGATTCCCGGGAACTTGATACAGTTGATACAGATAAATTTTTATACACAAAAAACAACCTGAGTATCCAGTCGAGATTCAAAAATACCAATCATGTTACTTTGTTCATCAAACCCCTCATTGAGTCGCTAATAAGCATTCTCTTTCCCGCCTCAGTTTCCAACAATCCACGTGTGGTCTCCTGGGTTTCATCAGTGAAGTAGTTTGTTTCCATTATGCAAAACAATAGCGGCGCAGCCATTCGAAGGAATGGAAAAACAAACTAAATCGCTCCCATTCCCAAACATCATCATAACCCAAACCGGCCATCAACCATCATTTTCTACACCATCAGCACCACCATGATATTGACCATCATTCTCATCATTCGCCCATCCATCCATCCATTCACCTATTTTAATTTTGAAATTGTACACGGTTTCTCAACCTTTTTATTTAGGAAGTTCGACTTACATAGTTCAAAGTTCAAAATTCGAAAATGGGGAAGAAAATAACCGAGGAAAACAATTTCCCGCTAAAAAGTTGAGAAACACTGTACTCAACCCAACAATGTAAGTTTGCAAGATTCAAATGGAATTTTCGTTTTGTTTTTGGCATTTCCATTGAGGCTCCCATGGGCTCCCCGTCCTCTCTGTTGCGTAACGCTGGAAGGTGTCCGAAATTCCTAAGAGAGGGTCCCTCCCCAAACTCAATGGGCCATTTGGTAGTCTGCCAAACGATTAGGGGCTATTAATTTTGGCCAGCAGCGCGGCTGACGAGCACACCGGTCTATGACGGTGCGGAATTGATTTGGAGGTCTTCTTGTCTTCTCTAGTTTGATGAATCTCTACGAGAAAGGCTGCCGCCTAGAGGAAGAAGATCGCCCATTCACGAGTCCGGCCAGCCCAATCAGCTAGCGCCAGGTGCTCATGTATGCTGACTGCTGCAAACAGGTACCTTCCAAAATAATAGACAAACTCGTCACCATGTTAAGGCCTCGATGATGAATGAAGCACCCTTTTGTTTTATGGAGGTTCCCACACGAGTCGCTGTTTCCAAATCCGTGAAGCTGACGATGATGATGATGGTGGCGACCGACAATTAAAGATAGGATCTCGTTAAAGTTGCTTCTTTTGATGGGCCGGCTTGAAAACCTTTTTTTTTGTTTTTTTTTGACATTTTGTTTTGGAAACTTTCCAAGGGAAAAGCATCACACTTGAGGAAACTCTCGACAACTGCATAGGTACCCATCATTTGCGTAATTATAGACACTTGTCTCGATTGTCGAAACAATATGATTTCCTACGGAAAATCACCTGTTAGCTACAATCATCCAAGAGAAAGGTCCACTCACTTACAGTTCGTTACATGAGTCAATTTGAGCATTTCATTAACCTTAAATTAAAAAGAAATTAAAATCCATCGACTGACATAGACACTCAACATTTTAAAAAAATCTACCAATACATATGGACGAGTTTTCGATAGAATGGACAAAAAGCTCATTTGGGGACGTCTCAATGACCACGAAAACTTGTCACAGGTGAAGATCCAATTTAAGGCTGCCTGCTTTAAAATGGGAACGGACCCTTGAATGTTGGTTTATGATTTCCGTCGACGAAGACCAATCAATGGCTTCATTGGGACCGATTAATATCGGTAGGCATTCGAGGAAGCATGAAAAAAACATCATATAATATACTTCTCAAACAAAAAGAGGTCATTCTAAGCGCATATGACGAAAAAATACAAAAAAAAACACAAAAATGTAAAAAAATGACAAAAATGACAAAAATGACAAAAATGACAAAAATGACAAAAATGACAAAAATGACAAAAATGACAAAAATGACAAAAATGACAAAAATGACAAAAATGACAAAAATGACAAAAATGACAAAAATGACAAAAATGACAAAAATGACAAAAATGACAAAAATGACAAAAATGACAAAAATGACAAAAATGACAAAAATGACAAAAATGACAAAAATGACAAAAATGACAAAAATGACAAAAATGACAAAAATGACAAAAATGACAAAAATGACAAAAATGACAAAAATGACAAAAATGACAAAAATGACAAAAATGACAAAAATGACAAAAATGACAAAAATGACAAAAATGACAAAAATGACAAAAATGACACAAATGCCAAAAATGCCAAAAATGCCAAAAATACAAATACGACAAAAATGCCAAAAATGCCAAAATGACAAAAATGACAAAAATGACAAAAATGACAAAAATGACAAAAATGACAAAAATGACAAAAATGACAAAAATGACAAAAATGACAAAAATGACAAAAATGACAAAAATGACAAAAATGACAAAAATGACAAAAATGACAAAAATGACAAAAATGACAAAAATGACAAAAATGACAAAAATGACAAAAATGACAAAAATGACAAAAATGACAAAAATGACAAAAATGACAAAAATGACAAAAATGACAAAAATGACAAAAATGACAAAAATGACAAAAATGACAAAAATGACAAAAATGACAAAAATGACAAAAATGACAAAAATGACAAAAATGACAAAAATGACAAAAATGACAAAAATGACAAAAATGACACAAATGGGGATTTTTTTTTATTATCTGACGGGTTTGCGCCGGGGGTTTTCAGATTTTCCCCAAAATTGAAAATTTGGTTCATTTTTGCGACTTAAAAACACATGTATTTTTTCAGATTTCTAACATTTTTATTTTTTGAGTTAGCTTCGGTTAGATTTTTTTGTAAATAAAAAATAACCATTTTTCAAAGCTACATAACTCTGTTGTTTCTCAACGGAAATTATAAAATAGCACATCAAAATGCATTGAAATTTTATCAGCTTTCCAAATAGAATAGTTGAAAAAAATTAAATAATGACCTTCAACATGAAAAGTTGTAAATAAACTTTAAATGGCGTCTAAAAGTACCGTCTGCACCACCGAATATTTTGCAAAAAATACCATTGTATAGCTCGATTCATGATGCAACTTTCATCTGAAGACACCAAAGTGGGCCATTAACACCTTGAAGAGTTATGAAAGAAATAATGACAATAAATCTCTTTTTTTGCATCGAAAACAAACAATGGTGGAACAACTGCACTCACATATGGAGATAGCAAGCACTTCTAACAACATGAAAACAAAAGAACTTATCAAAGCTGGTAAAAAACACTATTTTTTCGTCCTTTTAAGACTGCCTCTACTCGCATAACAGTGCCATATGAATTTTCGTCATTTTAGGTCAACATAAGGCTTCAACATAAAAGACTAAAAAAAGAGGTTTTGTTCTAGAAATTTCGAAAAAAATATCAATTCGTGGCTATCCTATATGAAATATACCTGAATAACAATCCCATATTTGGAATACCACGGATTTGGTTACTTTTCAATGTTTCTTTCGGCGATATAGTCTTTGGTTTATTGCTTCGAATCATTTAAACATTTTTTTAACTCACTTGATGTCGAATGATGCACACTAGTTTTCGAAGGCAGGTCTGACTTTCTTAGGAATGACTTCCTGAGCGAAAAACTATCGGATGCAATCAAAAATCGTAAAAAGATTCAACTTACAATGTGGAATTCATGATATTTTTTTTGCAAAAGTATGTTTCTTTTTCTGACAATTGCATTTAGAAGTTCAAAAATGATCAAATTTAAGTCTTAGAAAGTAGCTTGGTGAGAAAAATATATTTTGTATGGGATTGTTATGTCAGTAGATTCGAAAAAGGTTTCAAATATGGTTGATTAACAGTCCCATTATGAATAAAAATAGTGCTCTAGACCTTACCAATAGCCCAATTCCGAAAATTTCAGGTCTAACGATTTATTATGACAACCTAGAAACGATTTTCGTTTATGCTGAAAGTGGTGGTCACAATTTAAAAATATATTCCAAAACAGAAAAAGCTGATTGTCTCGCTTCCTTATTTTTGTATATGGGACTGTTATGAAAGAAGGGGCGGTAGATTGTTGCAGCTTAACTGACTTCATGTTATATCCAAAAATCTAATAACGTATTCGTTTATACCCAGTTTTGCACCAGATCACAACAAGTTATGCACATTTTACTGTCATTTTTAGAAGTTTATGCGTTAAGATTTGCATCCGTAATTCCCCAGATTTGATTTAAAATAGACGGTGGAACACTGAAGATTCGTGCGTGAGCGATCGAGGTAGCAAAACACTGACGACAAATTATGTTCGTTCTAGTATGGTAAACCTCAAAACTGGGCGAATCTAGAAAACGAAGTAACATATTTTCATCATTTTACAGCCTGGGCTGGCCACACTGAGCTCTTTGATTATTTCTTCAACATTTGTGCCACTTTTTCATACTTTTTTGATCAATGGGAAAGGTTTTTGGTGTCCAGTGCTTAGCTCCCGATATAAAACCTATGTAAAGCACGTCTATATTTCATCTTTTTAATCACATTTTTGTGATCCCAAACACAGGGACTGAACCTTCTACTATTGGCATTGATTATGCTTCACAATGATCTTTGATCGAAAAATTAATAAGTTATATAGTATATGACCAGGTTGTAAAAGCAACATTCCCATTATTAAACAAAACGATACTCAGAATTTTGGTTAAAATTTAAAGTCATTTTTGCTGCAAACACTCTACAAAGCACAAAAAAGTAGTGTTTTTTTACCTGCTTTGGTAAGTTCTTTTGTTTCCATGTTGTTAGAAGTGCTTGCTATCTCCATATGTGAGTGCAGTTGTTCGACCATTGTTTGTTTTCGATGCAAAAATAGAGATTTATTGTCATTATTTCTTTCATAACTCTTCAAGGTGTTAATGGCCCACTTTGGTGTCTTCAGATGAAAGTTGCATCATGAATCGAGCTATACAATGGTATTTTTTGCAAAATATTCGGTGGTGCAGACGGTACTTTTAGACGCCATTTAAAGTTTATTTACAACTTTTCATGTTGAAGGTCATTATTTAATTTTTTTCAACTATTCTATTTGGAAAGCTGTTAAAATTTCAATGCATTTTGATGTGGTATTTTATAATTTCCGTTGAGAAACAACAGAGTTATGTAGCTTTGAAAAATGGTTATTTTTTATTTACAAAAAAATCTAACCGAAGCTAACTCAAAAAATAAAAATGTTAGAAATCTGAAAAAATACATGTGTTTTTAAGTCGCAAAAATGAATCAAATTTTCAATTTTGGGGAAAATCTGAAGACCCCCGGCGCAAATTGTCAGATAATAAAAAAAAATCCCCAAATGCCAAAAATGCCAAAAATACAAATACGACAAAAATGCCAAAAATGCCAAAATTACAAAAATGACAAAAATGACAAAAATGACAAAAATGACAAAAATGACAAAAATGACAAAAATGACAAAAATGACAAAAATGACAAAAATGACAAAAATGACAAAAATGACAAAAATGACAAAAATGACAAAAATGACAAAAATGACAAAAATGACAAAAATGACAAAAATGACAAAAATGACAAAAATGACAAAAATGACAAAAATGACAAAAATGACAAAAATGACAAAAATGACAAAAATGACAAAAATGACAAAAATGACAAAAATGACAAAAATGACAAAAATGACAAAAATGACAAAAATGACAAAAATGACAAAAATGACAAAAATGACAAAAATGACAAAAATGACAAAAAACACAAAAATGTAAAAAAATGACAAAAATGACAAAAATGACAAAAATGAAAAAAATGACAAAAATGACAAAAATGACAAAAATGACAAAAATGACAAAAATGACAAAAATGACAAAAATGACAAAAATGACAAAAATGACAAAAATGACAAAAATGACAAAAATGACAAAAATGACAAAATTGACAAAAATGACAAAAATGACAAAAATGACAAAAATGACAAAAATGACAAAAATGACAAAAATGACAAAAATGACAAAAATGACAAAAATGACAAAAATGACAAAAATGACAAAAATGACAAAAATGACAAAAATGACAAAAATGACAAAAATGACAAAAATGACAAAAATGACAAAAATGACAAAAATGACAAAAATGACAAAAATGACAAAAATGACAAAAATGACAAAAATGACAAAAATGACAAAAATGACAAAAATGACCAAAATGACAAATATGACAAAAATGACAAAAATGACAAAAATGACAAAAATGACAAAAATGACAAAAATGACAAAAATGACAAAAATGACAAAAATGACAAAAATGACAAAAATGACAAAAATGACAAAAATGACAAAAATGACAAAAATGACAAAAATGGCAAAAATGACAAAAATGACAAAAATGACAAAAATGACAAAAATGACAAAAATGACAAAAATGACAAAAATGACAAAAATGACAAAAATGACAAAAATGACAAAAATGACAAAAATGACAAAAATGACAAAAATGACAAAAATGACAAAAATGACAAAAATGACAAAAATGACAAAAATGACAAAAATGACAAAAATGACAAAAATGACAAAAATGACAAAAATGACAAAAATGACAAAAATGACAAAAATGACAAAAATGACAAAAATGACAAAAATGACAAAAATGACAAAAATGACAAAAATGACAAAAATGACAAAAATGACAAAAATGACAAAAATGACAAAAATGACAAAAATGACAAAAATGACAAAAATGACAAAAATGACAAAAATGACAAAAATGACAAAAATGACAAAAATGACAAAAATGACAAAAATGACAAAAATGACAAAAATGACAAAAATGACAAAAATGACAAAAATGACAAAAATGACAAAAATGACAAAAATGACAAAAATGACAAAAATGACAAAAATGACAAAAATGACAAAAATGACAAAAATGACAAAAATAACAAAAATGACAAAAATGACAAAAATGACAAAAATGACAAAAATGACAAAAATGACAAAAATGACAAAAATGACCAAAATGACCAAAATGACAAAAATGACACAAAATTTACACAACATTGACACAAAATTGACACAAAATTGACACAAAATTGACACAAAATTTACACAAAATTGACCCAAAATTGACACAAAATTGACATAAAATTGACACAAAATTGACACAAAAATAACACAAAAATGACTCAAAATTTACACAAAAATGACATAAAATTGACCAAAAATTGACACAAAAATAACACAAAAATGACACAAAAATGACACAAAATTGACAAAAAATTGACACAAAATTGACACAAAATTAACACAAAATTGACACAAAATTGACACAAAATTGACACAAAATCGACCCAAAATTGACCCAAAATTGACCCAAAATTGAAACAAAACTGACACAAAATTGATACGAAATTTGCACAAAATTGACACAAAATTGGCACAAAATTGACACAAAAAAGACACAATAATAACAAAAAATTGTCACAAAATTGACACAAAATTGAAACAAAATTGACACAAAAAGACACATAATTTACATAAAATTGACACAAAATCGACACAAAATTGACACAAAATTGACACAAAATTGACACAAAAATGACACAAAAATGATACAAAAATGATACAAAAATGACACAAAAATGACACAAAATTGACACAAAATTGACACAAAATTGGCACAAAAATAACACAAAAGTTACTAAAAGAAATAAAAATGACACAAAAATGACACAAAATTGACACAAAAAAGACACAAAAATAACACTAAAATAACACAAAAATTGCACAAAAATGACACAAAAATGACACAAAAATGACACAAAAATGCCACAAAAATGGCACAAAAATGGCACAAAAATGACACAAAAATGACACAAAATGACACAAAAATGACACAAAAATGACACAAAAATGACACAAAAAAGACACAAAAATGACACAAAAATGACAAAAAATTACACAAAAAAGCCACAAAAATGACACGAAAATGAAACAAAAATGACACAAAAATAACCCAAAATCACACAAAAATGACACGAAAATGACACAAAAATGAAACAAGAATGACACAAAAAATGGCACAAAAATGATAAAACATGAAAAGATATGACAGTAATTGAAACAGAAATGATACGAATATGACAAAAAAATGACACAAAATTGAAACAATAATGAAATAAAACGGCACAAAAATGACACAAAAATTGCACAAAAATGATACAAAAATGACACAAAAATGGCACAAAATTGAAGCAAAAATGAAACAAAACGGCACAAAAATGACACAAAAAATGATACAAAAATGACCCAAAAATGACATGAAACGGCAGGAAATGACACAAAAATGACATAGCATTGACCTACTAATGAGACAAAAAAGACATAAAAGTGATTCAAAAATGGCTTAAAAATTACACAAAAATGACTTAAAAATAACACAAAAATGACTAATAAAACACTAAAATGACACATGAACGACAAATAAATAGCATTTGAAAAACACAATGGCACACAAAAGTGATTCAAAGTTACCTCAATTATCAAACAAAATTTAACAAAAAAAACTTTAAAAACGCTAAATTATTATGTTAATGAACAATTTGTTTATGAGATTTTGAAATAAATTTTTTCTCCATTAAAACTTTGGTTTTTACTTTTCATCTTTTCTGACTATTGTAAGATTTTGTTTAAGTAAGTGTTTGAACCATCAAAACACGCATGAACAAAAACATAATTTAATTATGACTCGAGAGTGCGAGATCGATCTTTGAATTCAAATTTCCGTTTTTTTGTTGTATCGATTCTTGAGCCTTAGAAAAATCGTTTAATTTCGATTCGATCTTTCAACCTTCTGAAGGTGTCTTTCTCTCTATATTCCGGAAATTTTTGATCGATCCTGGAACCATTCAATTGAATCGATCTTGGGGATCGATCTTGGGGATCGATCTATTCCAGAAGATCGAACAATCCTTGCCGAGTTAATCAACACATTAAAATCTGTTTCATCTTCTTAATATGCTATCCACCTTAGAATTTTATTCTGATCTTCTATCCGTCTTTCATTTCAACTCTTTAACTCTCACCGATAAAGCCGCAACTTAATTTCATAAAATTTGATAAAACTTTGGATTTTTTAATACAATAAACTTGAAAGATTTACTTTTCCTGACAAATTTTCAAAGTTGGAATTCGAATCGAAAGGTTTTTATTTTTTCGTTAAAAAAATGCCTGTATTCATGAAATGATTTATTCCAATTTTCCGAGTATCGCGGGAAAGTTCAAACTTTGCCTGCACATTTAAAAAAAAATAACGCAAATCCAAAGAAGCTAATTATTTTTTTTTATTTTTCCAAGTTCATTCCTTCAAAAACGCTTTTTTACTTGTTCTATCAAAACAGACTAGAAATGGATTGTTGGAAATCTGATTCGCATCAGAAACACTTTGCTATTTAAGAAGTTTTGTTATTTTTTCTTCCTCAATAAGTTCTAAAAATCATCTGAATATTGCTGGTTTTTTATTAATAAATATAAATATTTGGCAGGATTTTTCGAAAATTTTAAAAATAAAAAAATCGTTTGTATACTGCCAGCTCGGTTGCGTACACCGAGAAAAAAAGACGACAGTTGTTCCAATTATTTCAGCTGTTTATATCAATCAATAAAGTGTAGTTGTTTTTTTTTCGAATTCAATCATAAACAAAATAGATTTAACTATGTATATACTGCTAATTGGTTTTATATAATCAACTATGGATGGCTGGGAGGAATCAATCACTTTATAGGATAAAAATCCCTGAAAAATAGAAATTTAAAAAAATATATCATCAACTATATGTAAATATTATTGATTCAACTCTAATGGTATGATTAATCAAACAATATATAAAATTGATTCAACTAAAATTGTATAATTGAATTCAGGTATTCAACTATAAATTTAATAGATTCGACTACAAACTGTTGATTGACCTCCTGCAATCAACTATAAATAAAATAGATTCAGCCAGTGGTCGATGTTCTCATCTTTAGGAATCCTTCTGCAGGGGAATTTCTTTTCTTTCTTTTCGACCCTTGAGGTCTATCCTAGCACCGGCTTGATAATTAATTGTGATTTCCGAATTTCAAGATCATGACGTTGACAAAAAATCACTCAGGCAAAACGATGGCCATCTTCAAGTTACTGAGATTAACATTCTGATAAAATGCAGTAGCGTTAAATGTACAAGTTGAATCTATAATATACTAGCAGACCCGGTAAACTTCGTTTTACCCTGTTAAATTTGGCGTCCATTTTCCATTTTTTCTTCGCTGATTAACTTAAAAAATTTATGAAATATTGAGTTGTTAATCGTTTCGCTTTTGTAAACATGTTCTAGTTTTTTTTTAATTTCCTTCATTTCCGTTTACTCGAATTGTCCCGCCTAATTCTATTGAAATAACACCTAACAATTTTAATTCAGTTCTACGGGTCTTTTCTTAAATAAACAAATAAATAACCTTCAATAAATCTTACATGCAACTTCCATGAATACTTTTTTATTAACTTTTCTTTCATTCAGATTTTTTGTATATCAACGAATGGTCAGGTTTCAGGTTCTTGTCGCAAAATGTTTTTATTTTTTCAGTTCGATGTTAGCGTCCAACTTGCAAGCCTATTGCAAAAAAAAAATCACTTTTTGGAACTTTTTCCATAAATAATTGTATGTGTATAATATATATGTTTCTTTTATTGTATACCATTTCGTTGATTTATTCCACTTTGTTCGAAATAACATTAAGGTTTGAATCGAAATCAAAAGTTTCTCATTTATTGTATTTTATTGCATATGAAACTTTATGAAAATAAAATATTGAATATTGGGACAATTTTCGGAGTGTTTGGGATCTAAAAGCGCTGCGTTAGGATCAATATTCCTAACGCAGCGCTTTTAGCTCCCAATTAGTTTTGGGACAGCTTTTTGGTCACCATCCTCACCCCTCGAAGTAATTTGAATTAATATACATATTTTCACCAAAATCATGTACAAAAAGTTTTTTTAGATACCGAACTTATAGATATGACACATTTCAACTTGAAGTGTTCCCAAACAGCATTTGCCATGGCATAAAATCTGGCGATCTTGTATACTGCAATCTACTTTTTTTATATTGATTAATGTAAAAAAGGCAAATTACATTCCTATGAACTTTAACCCAATGAATCAAGGAAACGATTGGTATCAAAAATAGAAAAAAATGTTTTTTAATTGAAGATTAAAATGATGTTCTGATTTCAAAATTTTCTGAACATTGTTGGTGGGGATTTGCGATTTGATTTAAGACTATGTAAAATTTTCAAGATTCAATAACATTTAATTGAAAAGCAGATTTAAAGAAAAAACTTAATAGTTCGAAAAGAAATAATCTGTTCAGGCTACGATGGTTTCATGAGTTCATATCATTTTCTGGAAAATTTCATACTGAAATAACTCAAAACCTTAAAAAAACGTGTTTTTTTTTGTAAATCGAAACTCTCAATAGAGGAAAACCGGGTATGATTACAGTGAACCTCTAAACAGTTTTTCGGTAAATAATTTAAGAAAAAGTTGGGTTTGTTTAGTCAGATTGTTCATTTGGGCCCAACCATTTATAAATGAAGAAATAATGTATACATTTTATGTAAATTTTGAACGTTTGCATTGGCTCTAGTGTACCTTTTAACTGGAAATTCTTCTTAGACTATTGATAACTTACACATATGGTTGCAAAAAATTCTTTGCATTCGGCCTTTAAATAAATATCAATCCTATTTAATCCTTCTTAAAGGACAGGCTCTTGTTCAGTACATGTGTCTGTTCATTTTCAACGGATTTTGTTGTTGTTCTGTAAATTTAAAGGCGCTTGATTTATCTTCAGTTAAGCACATTTTTACATGTTCGAAAAATGTTTCTAGGCGTATTGGATTATACAATTGTACGTAAATCTTCCCACTTTCTTTTTTTCAAACGTCCGCAAAGAGTCATGCCATTTTTTCAAATACAGCAGTATCAAATTCATGTTTTTAAGACAACCATTGCTGACTCAATTAACATGAAATAAAAACAGTTTAAATATTTAAAACCGTTTAAATGGTTTTGATTTGATCGGTAAAATATCAATCTGGGTCACATCAAGGCTTCATTTATTCATATGTGCTGTACAAATAAGCTAGGAATCATGAAGAAAAAAACACATCTAGGCTTCATATCGCTGCCACGTGCGTTGAAAGTATGCTTGGTAGAGAAATAGGCGCCCAAATATTCCCACTAATCAGTATGCTATGCCCTGGTTACTATCCTCTCACGACGTTTGCTTGCGACGCCTCGACCTTGGATGCGAAAAACAAACCGCCCGCCCGGCGCCCAAAATAAAGAAAATCTCGAAAAAATCGAAGGCCATGACTTTAATTTGATTCAAATTATTACAAATTTAATTGTTACGGACAATTGATACGACTTTTTGTTATTTTTATTCGATATTAACCGATTCGCATGCCCACAGAATATTCTAAAAATAATTTCATTTGAATCGGTTAAATAATTCCGGAGGAGTAGTACTACAAACACCGTTACAAGAGAATTTTATATAATAGACTAGCAGACCCGGTAAACTTCGTCTTACCATGTTCAATTTGGCGTCCATTTTCTATTTTTCCTAGTTTTCTTTACATTTCCCTTCTTTCCCTTTACTCGAATCGTCCCGCTCAATTCTATCAAAATTAAACCAAAGAATTTAAACTCAACGGGTCTTTTAAAATCCAATTTTTGTAACTTGTTAAATAAATAACTGTTTGTTGATAATATGTATGTTTCATTTGCTGTATTCCATTCAGTAGATTTATTTCGTTTTGTTATATTGTTTTTTAATATCGGGACAGTTTTTGGAGTATTTGCCGAATATTTTGCCTAACGCATCGCTTTCAGCTCCCAATAAGCTTTGGATGGTGTATTTTTTAGAGCTTAAGAAATGAAACACATAAGAAAAGATTTTTTACTAACCATTTTCAAACAGCTTATTATTCACCATCCTCATGCTTCGAAGCAGTTTGAATTAAAATCCATATTTTCACCAAATCATTTCCAAAAAGTTTCGCCTGATACTTAAGTTATAGACTTTACACATTTCAACTTAAAGTGTTCCCAACAGCACTTGTCATGGCATTAAATCTGATGAATTTGTGTATTGCTAATTCCTTTTTTTTATTCAAGCAAAAAATGCAAATTAATTCCTTTGAACTTTAACCCAATGAATCAAAGAAACGATTGGTTTTGAAAAGAGGAAAACATATATAACCCATTATTTTAAAGATTTTAATTCAAGCAGTTCTGATTTCTAAATTTCTTGAACATTATTGGTGGTGATCTGCGATTTCATTTAGGATTATGTTATATTTTTAAGATTTAATGACATTTAATTGATAAGCAGATTTTTTTTTTAAATTTAATAGATTGAAAATAAATAATCTGTTCAGGCTTCGGTGGTTTCATGAGTTCATTTTATTTCCTGGAAATTATCATATAAACAAAACCTTAATAAAAATTATGTGTCTTTTTAACTTTAAATCTTAATTTTCAAAAATGAAACACCGGTCAAATCCTAACGAATATCACCACAGTTCAAGTTTCATATGCTCTGGAAATCTGGAAAAAGTAATATTTTCAAAAATAAAATCTAAGTTATGTTGACAAAAAGAAATATCGAAGTATATATTTGTTCCATTTATTGGGTCAAGTGAAAACACATAGGTCTTTTTAGATGCGTCAGTGAAAAGACTTTAAAATTAATTTAATACTTGTTCTTGTTTGTCTGTTTTATCAACTTTCATTGCTATATCCTAAGTTTTTCTCAGGAATAAATTAATGCTTGGTACTTCAATTTCACTGAATGCAGTTCAACCAAAAGACCTTGATTTACAAAGACCTTTATAATAATTTTGTATATCAGCTTCAGATTCAACACTCGGGATATCCTTTCTGGCCATTTTGAAGATAAAATTCTTAAATTATAGATGTTTCATAGCTTAATTGCGCGTTTTCACTTATTCTACCTAAGAAATTACAGGAATTAATATTATTTTTAACACTATCAGGTCATATTAAAAGTTCATCATAAAAATCTGCTGCCGCTGGAATATAAATCACAAAAAAACTTTTCAACAAAAAAGTGAATCAAAAGTCTTTTCTATATAGCCAAAATATGTAAAACAAAAACACACTTTTCATGTTAAGTTTGTACTTGAATTGTGTGCAAACAAACAGTAAACGTGTACACAGTTTTGGTGAATGATTTTAAAAAAAAGTTAAGTTTATTTAATCAAATATTTTTTTGGGCCCAACAATTTTTAGATGAAGAAATAATGTATACCTTTTTGTAAAAGTTGATAGTTTGCTTAATTAGTTTGATAGTTGATAGTTAGAAATTCTTCCGGAAAATGCATATCCTTACTTTTTGTTATTAAAAAGTAGATTATTTTATTGATAACTTCAATTTACGTTTGCAAAAATCTATTTTAAAGAACAGACTCTTGTTGAGAGGACGAATGGCCAAGTTGGTTAAAATCCTCTATAATTAAACAAATTAGAAGAGAATAGACTCTTGTTCAGTTAATGTGTCTAGCATTCTAGGCGTTTTGGATTATACGAAATTGAATGTAAAGCTTTCCAATTTCATATTTTCAAACGTCCTCAAAGTGTCATAACATTATTTCATATTTATCTTGCATATCGTTGCATATCGCCCCCACGTGCATAAGAAATATAGGTTCTTTGTTGAGAAATAGGCGCCTAATTTTTAAATTTTTCCAGCGATCAATGAACAGTATGCTTTGGTTACTATTATCTTGTAACGACGTTTGCTGGCGACGCCTCGCCCATGCAGACGAAAAACAAACCCCTCGAAGAAAAGAAAATCTCTAAAAATGGATGCCCGACTTTTCATTTTCAGATTTTGGCAAAACAAATATTATATGTTTTATTCGATCAGCAAAATGTCAACCTGATTCACATCTTGGCGTCATTCATAACCATGTGCTGTAGAAATGAGCTAGGAATCAAGAACAAAAAAATCACATCAAGGCTTCATATCGCCACCACTTGCATTGAAAATATGCTTGGTTGAGAAATACGCGCCAAAATATTCTCACTGATCAGTATGCTATGCCATGGTAACTATCTTCTAACGACGTCTGCTTGCGACGCCTCGACCTTGGAGACGAAAAACAAACCGCCCAAAGGAAAAAAAATTCTCAAAAAAATGGAAGCCATGACTTTTATTTCATTCAAAAAACTACAAATTTAACTATTATGGACAACTGATGCGACTTTGTGTTGTTTTTATTCGATATAAACCGATTCGCATGGCTACAGAATATTCTAAAAATAATTTCATTCGAATCGTTTGGGTCATTTCGGAGGAGTAGTACTACAAACACCGTTACAAGAGAATTTTATATAATAGATATAGTTGGCTACACGATATCCATCATAAAAATATAATTGAATCCACATTATCTAGAGTTAAATCAACTATACTTTTATAGTTGAATCTACAATATCTATAGATGAAATCATTCATGAAAGTATAATTGCATCTATCATATCTATAGTAAAATCAACTATATTTTTATATGCAGAATCCTTATGCAAAAGATTAATCATACGATTACAGTTGAATCTATTTTATTAATTGTTGAATGCATAAAGTCATTCATACACATAGAGTTGAATGTATTACTTATATTAACTATTGATGCACTAAAACAAACAGATAATCAAATATAAATTTAAAGTTGAAAGCTTAATATTTATAGTTGGTCGAAAATCATTCAGAAATATGATTGAATATTAGTGGATTATTGTTGAAAATACTATACTTTTCTTTTCGTGTACAGGAACAGTTTTAGATTTTAATCTATTGATATTTTTACCCCAAAATCTGGATTCTGAAAAATTAAAACCTACTAAAAATAATGAAAAATTATTTTTGTAATCATGATTATTAACTAAATGAGAGATCCAAATCTTCATTTTAGCTTTTAAATAATAATCCGAGGAAAAAACTATTCTTCAAAGCGAAGAAATTATTTTATATCAACGTTGCAGTTGGTTGTCAGTTACTGAAATACTTATCCGGTATGACTGTGTCCGAATACCTTTGGGCTCGCAGAGTGAACTCGCGGACATCGACTCAGGAGGCAATTGAGCTATATCACAAGCTCATAATGATGCAAAATGATTATCTATATTTAATGCTTTTTTTTTACTTGAACTGAATTTTTTAATGTTTTTATCTTAAAAATTTCAAAATTTTTAAATTGCGACCCAGAGATGGGTCTTGACTCAAACATTCAGTCAGCGAAACTTTTTTTTTTTTTTGTAGAGAAATTAATCCAACTTAGATGAAATTTCAGGGACTAGATAAGAGAAAATCGATGTTGAAAAACATGCGAAAAAAATTTCGCCTTGTCTCCCGGTGAGACTTGAACCCACATCTTGCGCCTCTCCGGGGCCCATGTATTAACATTCTACTACAGGAGACCAACCTGGCGTATGAATATTATACTGGTTGAGTGTCGATGTCTATCGGAATGAAGGGAATAGTTCTCCCATGTGATCATAATCATTTTTCTTGGTCTATTTCTATTCCCATCATTTCATCTTACGGTAGTTGGAATCAAGTTTGGACATTTTTAAGCACGGCAAGATTTGCATTGCCTTCTCATATCCTGCACGGGTTGTCAGTTATGATGAGAATTGATGCGTTTGCCGATGCGTTTGCCGATTTTCTCTTATCTAGTCCCTGAAATTTCATCTAAGTTGGATTCATTTCTCTACAATTTCAAAATTTTTATTAGTATAAAACATATCGTTTTCAGTTCTCAGTTCTTGATTGTTCCTCAAAGGAACAATTTTTTCCTTGTTTCGCGTGCCTGTTTCACCATCATCGGCAGACGTACCAATTATAATGTCTGCGATCCGTAGCAAGCAGCCTCATTCCGGTAGTGTTTCGTGCTATCAACTTAATGAAAATCTGGAAGAAAAAACCCACTTTGGCCGCAGGAGCCCCCGGAAAGTCACTCAACTCTTGGTCGTCGTGATCTTCTGCTTATTTATCAAAACTCCTCCTCAGATTTCGTTACATTTTCTGAGGTTTCAACCGGCTTTTTTCGGCCTGGCGGTACGGATCATATTGTAGAGGCTTGCTTTTTTTTTGTTGTTGATGTTAAGAAGCCTTGTTTTTCGAGTTGCGTACCATCAACATGTGAATCGGATGCCTTGAGAGGAGATGTTTCAGCGTTTCATCACGTAAGAGAGAAAATTATGATGTCCGTAATTGCTTTGACCCAAGCCTCGGCCAAGTGGAGGCAAAAGCGCCAATCCAAGCTAAGCCAAGCCGGTGGGGGTGATTCATTTTCATTCCATCCAACTTTTTTCCTCACTCTCGTATTTATTATTTATGATTTTTTCTTCCCGCCAAATCGTGCGGATTTGATTCTCCCACCAATTTGGTGATTGAAATTTTGTGGTGTGTGGTAATAAAGCACCGGGGGCCATTTTGAATCTCTGTTTTGGGATGGAAAAAATGTGGTCCAAAAATTGATTCAACAATTTTGACGAATTGGGCAAAATAACATTTGATTGGTGGTTTTACACAATTGCGCAGTCAAAAAGACAAGATGTAATTCAATTAAAGGAAATCGCCAAACAAATCTTCTCAACAATCGCCGCTGGACAGATAAATCGGAGCTAAATAATTCAAGACCATTGCATGTGGATGGACAATTGCCCGGGAGCCGATTATTATCACACCATCATTGGGCCGTTTTTTCCTCAATAATTCCATCCCACTGAGCCCACAATTGTCCAAACGGACAAAACTGTCAGATGTGATTGTCCGAAAAGAGATAATTTCGCCGTTTCTCGCCTTTCAGCTTCAAACATAACTTTTGAGCCAGAGAAAGAAACCAAAAAAAAAAGAGTTAAATTCCCATCTTTCCATCCTCCATGTCTGACGGTCGCCATGCAATGATGATTATCAACGCTCCCCGGCTAATAAAAGGAAAGAAAGACACAAACCTGACAACTCATTTCCGCCTTCGGGTTTGGTCCCCACCCACTTTACTTCGGATACCTCCACCCTTCACGAAAAAGCTTGAGAGAAAGATTGGCCCCAAAAAAAAAAGAGGAACGACACAAAGTCCGGGAACGACAAAACCACACATTTTTTCGTTTTTTTTGCGTTTGTATGGGACAGTGAAAAACGGGGGGCGATAAGTGGCGTTAATAGCCGTGACTGGCGGGGGTCCAAATGTGGGACTTCTCTCTCGTTTCCAAGACGTGTGATTTTCTGGGCGGATAATGAGGAACATGTTTGTAATCGACTTTAATTGTGTTCCGTAATCTGGTAGGAGTCGGACGCTTTTGGTGCCTTAGAACAGTGGCACACTCAAAATCGTACTAACTTGTAACGTGTGAAGGGGTACATCAAGTTTGAGATACAGGAAACGGGTTCGAGGTTCGAAGGTTCGATAATGATCAATTTAATTCATTGCCATGTTTAACTTCTCTGACTGATAATTCTTGTTTTTTATATTGTTGCCAATATAGCCTTACGATATATAACACACTTTCGTAGCAACACTGCCAATTTAACCAAAAAATGATTTCTTTTTTTAAATTGACAATTTTTACATTTTAAAACAGTGCACAATGCGGAAAAAGTGTATAAACTGCGAAGAAATTTCCTCCTATACGAACCAAATTTTTGAAAATATATTTTCATTTAGAGAAAAGTTCGGAAAATCGATTGGACATAGTTTCAGACGCCGTACGCGCTTTTGAAAGGAGATTTAGTCCCTTTTTAACCCCTTATTCCTCTACTTATCCGCCCTAGACTTATCTTGTGGGATTTTTGCTGAGAAATCAAATAAAGGCTATTTGAGCCACCACATGCATGGGAAAATGATGTTATGGCTGATTTTCTCCTCAATTCCCTTATATTTTTTTCGTTTAATTTAGAAAAATGCATGTTAAACTTGAAAATTTTGTACCAAATATAACTTATCTCATGTGATTTTTCCAAGAAATCGGATGAAGGCTATTTCATCCACCGCACGCATCGGAAAATGGAGAAATGGCCGAGAATTTAACAAAATTTTTAATATATGTATTTTTCAACGTTTTAAAGTTTTTATTTTTGAAGATTCTAGTCTATTCAACAATTTTTCTGAAAACTGCAAAACATTTCAACTTCTGCTTAAGTAAATGGTTAACATTTCTTGGATTTTAAAATTTCTAATTCTTCGTCAAAACTCCTAAATTTTACAGAACGGGAAAAATGAACATAAAGAAAACTCTTGTCATTTTTAATCATTAATTTTAAATCTTTAATTTCAATGCCAATTCAAAAAACTAACTCCTGAATCAGCTCCTGAATTTTATGCACCACTTAAAAATGTTATTTTTTTCCTCGTGTTATGAGTATCTTTATTTGAGTGAGCAAGCATTTTGACAATTCAAATACAATTCAGGATGTTCGCAAACGTCTCGGCAAAACTGCTTTGGTTTTAAGGAATAAGACTTCAGCCTCAGATTTATGGATTGTAGAATGAGAGAAAAAACGTCGAAGTCAGCGTTTCTTTAGAAATTTTTTCATTTTTGTCATATCTAGCATTTTTGAAAATTTTACCATTTTTATCATTTTTGTCGATTTTGACAATTTTGACAATTTTGACAATTTTGACAATTTTGTCAATTTTGACAATTTTGACAATTTTGACAATTTTGACAATTTTGACAATTTTGACAATTTTGACAATTTTGACAATTTTGACAATTTTGACAATTTTGACAATTTTGACAATTTTGACAATTTTGACAATTTTGACAATTTTGACAATTTTGACAATTTTGACAATTTTGACAATTTTGACAATTTTGACAATTTTGACAATTTTGACAATTTTGACAATTTTGACAATTTTGACAATTTTGACAATTTTGACAATTTTGACAATTTTGACAATTTTGACAATTTTGACAATTTTGACAATTTTGACAATTTTGACAATTTTGACAATTTTGACAATTTTGACAATTTTGACAATTTTGACAATTTTGACAATTTTGACAATTTTGACAATTTTGACAATTTTGACAATTTTGACAATTTTGACAATTTTGACAATTTTGACAATTTTGACAATTTTGACAATTTTGACAATTTTGACAATTTTGACAATTTTGACAATTTTGACAATTTTGACAATTTTGACAATTTTGACAATTTTGACAATTTTGACAATTTTGACAATTTTGACAATTTTGACAATTTTGACAATTTTGACAATTTTTAAAATTTTGTATATTTTGAAAATTTTCAGAATTCAAAAAATTTGAAAATTTGAAAATTTTGAAAAATTTTGAAAATTTTGAAAAATTTTGAAAATTTTGAAAATTTTGAAAAATTTTGACAATTTTGAAAATTTTGAAAATTTTGAAAATTTTGAAAAATTTTGACAATTTTGAAAATTTTAAAAATTCTGAAAATTTTGAAAATTTTGAAAATTTTGAAAATTTGGAGATTAAAAAATTTGTTCGAATTTGCGAATCTGAAAAAATAATAGCGATTTTCCAAAAACGAATTTTTTCAAAAAAAGTAAATAAACTTATTCTTGCTTTTTTTTTCGCATACTATGTTCGATATCTCAGATATATGTTCAGTAAAATATCGTAATAAAAATACCATGAACTAATTTCTTTCAATCTCTTGGTCGCAGCGTGTGGCGTAGAGGATAGCCTTCAAGTCTTCCAAGTCAGCGGGTATGAGATCGAATCCCGGTCATGGCATACATAGTACACTTTCTGTAGGTTGGTGGTTTTAGCATTAGTAAGATGCTAGCCATCATATCCTCGAAAGATGTACGCTTAGAGTTAAGAAAAAAGGAATCTCTTCGAGGAAACATCAAGTTTCATTAAGATCCTGTATGTGTTTGTGTCCCTTTTTTTTTTAAAAAAAAAAAACCTTTTTCGTGAATACATCATTTAAAAATATTCACGCGTTTTCAAGATATTTGCATATTGATTAGCTTGGTAGCTTAGCTTTGCTAAGTTGACTACTCATATCCACCTTAAATCATTGAACTTGAAGGGCTTAGATATAACCATTCATTTAAAACTTCAGATAACATATTTGATCAGACTTTGCTCAATTTACGCACATCAAATTCTATGATCGCTGGAGTGGTTAAGCAGAACAAGTTCTACCTCGCCAATGGTTGCTACTCCGTGATTGATCGAGCCCATCAGTTTTGTGCAAGGGCCAAAAGAATGGTGCTTGGGACTAGCAGTTCATTCAGAATGCACAAAACTTATGCTCTCCCTTTGAAAAATGGTCAACAACGGCGCCGGCCACGTCCTAGTGGTCAATGAGGAATGAAGGAAGGATTGTTAGTAGGATATTTTCTAGAATCAATCAACAACCTTTCGTCCCTTTACATTCCAAAGACTAATTTTGATCATTTCAGAAACAAAGGTAAGTCAATATCACCAACTATAGAAACCGTCTATACGTCTGCGAATCTATATTTAAATATCCAAGGAAAGGATTTCGTTAGTAGGGGCGAGGTAATAGATCAGGATCCATTTTAGTGAATGGTGCGATCTAGTTTTCCTACACCTCCTATGCTCCTAGATTTTTCTTAAGGGAACTCCTATTTCTATCTTTGAGGCAGTGATAAAAAGTTTGAACGTATAGCACAAAATGTGTTTAAATTTTCTTTAAACTCACTTTTTTCCCTAATTTTTGTTCCTGGTACACTAATGTGTTTTCAAAAACGACTCTTTGGATTGAAAATACTTTTATCAAATTTCAAAGAATACTTAAAGAGAGATATTTAAAAAATTAAAGTTTTGTTAATGGATGAAGTGATTCTCCTTTTTGTTCCTTTTAATTTTTAATTTGTTGTTTAGGTTTTGATAACTGAATAAAATCGTTTTTGGAAACTCATCAATGCAAGTTGGTTATTCAAAGTATAAAAAGATGGTAATCCATATTATACAAGTGAGATATTCACTCTCAAGTAGCGGATTAATATTATTGTTATACTAAAGATATGTTTACAATTCATTACAAAAAGATAAAAAATTGATGGCTCAAGATGAATCTTGTGTTTTGAAATAATCAAATAAAATTAGTATTTTGGTGGCACTCCCGTTCTCATCAGTTCATTAAGATTACTTAAAAAACTGTAATGAAACTTTTTCAAATTTAGAAGTGAATCGTCGGATATTAGGAAAGTTATTGAGTTGTTATGTCCTGATATTATTAATTGATATGTCTAAACAATCAAAATTATTTTAAATTGAAATTTTACACATTTGGTAGTATTTGAAACTGAAAGGAAACAGAAGCGAGAATACAAGAATAGGCTTTAAATCAATAAATTAACAGATAAAAACCATTCCATATTTGTTTGTTTTTAAATGATGATTCAGCTTTTGACTAAATTTTAACAAAACCACACAGTAAACGAAAATTACCGAGTTCGATAATTTTTTTTACCGAAATCGTAACATGTGTAAATCGTTAAACTGTTCGGTAATTTTTTCGGTAAAAAATAAACGAACATCGGTAAATCGATTCTTCATTTACCGATGTTCGTTTATTTTTTACCGAAAAAATTACCGAACAGTTTAGCGATTTACACATGTTAGGATTTCGGTGAAAAAAATTACCGAACTCGGTAATTTTCGTTTACTGTGCATGTTTTCACTAAGAGGCATATCATTTTTTTTAAATTCAGCTACTTTTCATGAAGAAATTAATAGCTTGGAAACCTTATCGATCATTATTTTTTATTTTTTATTGATCATATTAATAACAAATTTGCTTCGATTTCAGTGAAGAGCGAATGCGCCACATCCCTGTTTCAGTAATGCCGTATGTATATGCACTGGATTGTGGTGGCTGAATACAATAAAAATATATCATTGTTTACTATCCACTAACTTTAGAAGACTATGATTTACACAATGTATTCCCGATTACACTGGGGATCAGTGACCAAAATAATAAATATAACTCATGCAGCGACAATCTATTATAAAATAAAATAAAAAAAAACTTAGCTTCGTTTAACGGCCCGCTACTTCTGATATGTTTGAAAATTGGAAGTCGTTAACCATAGTTTTCAGCATATGTTGACACTGTAGCTTCTGCTGTTTCCCGCTTTGTTCTGATTCTGGTTTTTTTTTTCAGTGACGTGAACGGGTAGTAATGGCGTAACATCCCATTTTCTGCCCACTGTGGACAATTTACACCATAGCTTTCTTCACATTTTATAATTTTCACAAATCGGAACAAATTTTCACGAAATGCAAAAAAACGCGTCCGTCACCGGCAAGTCGACGCCTGCTCCTCCTTTAAAAAACTAGCTTAAGATACGAGAAATTATGTCATCATCATTACCGGCATCATTGCAGTGCACATCATACTTTTGCCGGGCTCAGCCTTAATTTCGCAAATTCAGTAAAAGCTTTCAATATGTCGCCGACCGTGGCCTAGAGGACAGCGTTCAGGTCTTCTAAGCCAGAGGGCATGAGTTCGAATCTCGACCACGTCACACGTAAAGTACTCTTTATGGGGTCTGGTGGTTTAAGCATTTGTGAGATGCTAGCCAACATATCCTTGAAAGATGTACGCAATAGAGTTAAGTAAATAAGATCTCTTCAGAGAAACATGACGTTTCACTGAGACCCTCTATGTGTGTGTTCGTAGATAATTGTTTTCAAAGATTTTCGCATCTTTTAATTCTGATGTTTTGTCGGAAATTTTTAAATCACCTCTAGTTGTGGTGATAATACATTCGTTTCACGTTCACACGAAGCCTTGGTGTAGAGTATGATACACTTTTCATTGGAAATCTGCAAACAGATAATTTGAGGAGTGCAAGGTTTATCATACTTTGATAAAACTGCGGTGAATCCGTGTACCCATGATAGACAACAACATACATGCAGGTTCTTAGGAAAAAGAAAAGCGCAAACTTTCCTGAGAAAAGGAGGGATATTTTTGAAATTGGAAAAATAATATAGTTTGACAGGTAAATTCCCTGAAATCTCCAACAATTTGAACACCTTTCTCGCAAACCATATATCCCAACCTAATTACCTCTTCTGGGGCAACATTCAATTGGCGCAACTCCGAGAAGAACTTCATCGCCGCAAACCGTGTGTATATGGGAACATTTTTTCTCACCCACCCATCGCGAGTGAATTCCCGGCACAACAAACGAACGAAGAAAGAATCATTCCCGCGTGACTTGCTGATGGCGGATATGCCATTATTTCCCCTTCTCTGTGCGTTTTTTTCCTCGAATCAAAAAAAAAAATCAAGAAAATATGAAATACATTTTTCCATCAATCCATCCCCCAGAAACGCAAAACGCAACGGCTCGGTTTACCGGAATCCAGCAACACTTAATATAATTTTTCTCGAACCAACTTCTTGGCCGCATATCCGCTCATTTTCTGTTCCTGCGCCGGTAAACACTTGGCAAACATTTTGAAACCAAAACTTTAAGAAGGGGGGGCAGAGGTGGAGTGGTTAAACTTATTATTTCGTTTATGTTGTTTCAATTCTTCCCATCCAGGCGTTCGAATTGTGATGGGTGGAATTTTTCCACCGAACGAACTTAAAGGTCGGTGGACAAACTTTTTTTAAAATCCAACCTTTAGGTGGAAAATTTTGAATATTTGGAAAAAATAACCGTTCTAAAGATAGAAAAATAAAAAAAATTAACGGGCCGACAATTTGATAAATTAATAAATCGAAAAATTGAAAATCGACAAATCGACAAATCGACAAATCGACAAATCGACAAATCGACAAATCGACAAATCGACAAATCGACAAATCGACAAATCGACAAATCGACAAATCGACAAATCGACAAATCGACAAATCGACAAATCGACAAATCGATAAATCGACAAATCGACAAATCGACAAATCGACAAATCGACAAATCGACAAATCGACAAATCGACAAATCGACAAATCGACAAATCGACAAATCGACAAATCGACAAATCGACAAATCGAAAAATAGACAAATCGACAAATAGACAAATCGACAAATCGACAAATCGACAAATCGACAAATCGACAAATCGACAAATCGACAAATCGACATATCGACAAATCGACAAATCGACAAATCGACAAATCGACAAATCGACAAATCGACAAATCGACAAATCGACAAATCGACAAATCGACAAATCAACAAATTAACAAATCAACAAATCAACAAATCAACAAATCGACAAAACGACAAATCAACAAATCGACAAAACAAAAAATCGACAAATCAACAAATTTACAAATCGACACATTGACACATCGACACATCGGCAAATTGATAAATTGACAAATTGTTAAATCGACAAATCGACAATCGACAAATCGACAAATCGACAATTCGATAAATCGACAAATCGACAAACCGAAAATTCGAAAAAATCGAACAATTCATTTTTCGACAAATCGACAAGTCGATTGCAGTTTTTTTTCCATGAATTTCAAGCCATATTGAGACAAGAACTGGATCAGTCACCCTAAAGCGGCAGCAGAACATAAACCTCCGCTGCAACAATGCAGCAAATACGCGCACTGTGTTTAAAATTCTTTCCGCTCAATTGATCTCGTTGGGCCGTTGGCATTCAGGAGAGGTAAGAGAGAAAAACGCCCTATTTCAGAGACCCTATTGAGACCCTTTCGAAAATTCCAGAAAGACCTTCGGGAAAATCCCTCATCAGAAGAAGGTAGAAGCAAGAAGGGCTGCCTCGCTCGTTTGGTGGGTCTCGATGGTTGCATCAACAGTCAACTCTTCGGCCGACGCCAATCCCTAATTGGAGGTGCCAGAGTGCTTTAAACTCTTCACGGGTTCCCCTCACTTGAGTTTGCCCTTAATTCAACATCAATTCCGGTAATAAGAAGTACTCGATCATTTTTTTTAAATTGGTTGAATTGAGGGCTTTCATCAACGGTTCTCTAAATGTTTTGTTAATGAAGTTAAATTTAAAATTTCAATGTATTTTTTTACAAGATTTTACAATCTTTAATTAGATTTACCATCACATTGAATAATCAATTCTAGAGATCTGAAATACAAAATTGGATAAATTTTACTAGTCTTTTCAAAACATTATCGCACAACCAGTTCGGTGAATCGTGGCCTATCGCCAATCGGCTTTCTAGCTAGAGCATCATCCTGTGGCTCAGAAACTCGGAACACACGTGAAGCAGACGTAAACAAAGCGAACCTTCTTCCTGTTTTCTGCCCCTTCGTGTTCGGGTTGTTGGACGGATGACTTGCCTCCCCAAAAAACATCATTCGCATAAACACTTGCGTTCCTCATGGCGGGGCTATGTGATGGGCTGCCCTATTTCATAACGTTTGGGGACAGTGATGCCAAACTTTTCGAGTATTCGATTTTTAAAAACGTCGATTGTTGAATTGTCCTTTTGTCGATTATGTAGATTTTTTTGGCATTTTTTTCGCTTTGTATGTGTTTCGATTTGTCGACTTGTTGAATTGAAGATTTGTTGGTTTATCAATTTTTCATCTAATCACTGTATTCTCCTTTCCAAATCTAATTTTTATAATATCTTTGTCAAAACGATATATTGGATTAATCGTCATATTTCATCAATCAAGTCATATCAAGCATATTCTGTTTCAAAAAAAAGACAGGAATTTTTACTATGATGTCAAGGAAATTTACTGTGAGAGATAAAAGTTATAGAGGAAGTTGTATTATTTCGAAGAAAAGATTTGAAAGAATGTTCAGCTAGAGCGAAATACGACTTCTTCAATCAATAACTTTTCTCCCACGGTGAATTTTCTTGACATCATAGTAACTTTTTCTTGTCTCGTCAAGATCTTTTGAACCGTGCCTATTCGTGTACATCTGAAAGCCAATTTGCCCATTTTCTTTAAAGTTTACAGTTGTGCAAATATAATGTAATAAAGTTATCATTTGATGACAGCAAAATTATGATGACATAGTTTCTCACATTGTGAGAAAGTTTTTTAAATGCCGTAAAAAAATTTATCCAGATTGACTTAATGATATCACCTACAAACTTTGTATTTCTTTTATTATCCTTTATGAACATTGTTGGGGTAAAACTATTTTTCGGAACATCTCCAAATTTGTGAAATAAATATTTTTATAATTCATTTAACAGTCTGGGCCGAAATGCATCAAAATGCAAATCAAAGATTAACCTTTCAGATCTCATTTCCATATGCTGGAAAAAGATTGTTTTGCATCATGCGTTTGTCCATTTTAAAAGTTCATAAATCTAAACCTTTTTTTAATTTTTTCTGTTTGTAGAATTTTCGGAAGTATTTTTTACCCCTAAATGTATGCAGTACTCTTATGATTTTTCATAATCATTTTTGACAGAAAAAATGAAGTATTTTATTAAAAATAAAACAACAAAAATTTCTGCAAGTGATGCTTCATGTGTTATGACATCGGAAATATATTTAAAAGAAAAGAATTAAAAAGTTAAAAAATCGACCAATAAAAAGAACTTTTAAATCTAGTGAATAAACGTTCATTTGAAAGAGTGATATGTGGTGAGGGCGGTGGGAAGAATGCAGCACTATCCCCTTGTTCCCCCAATATGACCTCATTGAACTAAACTTGTGGTCATGACCGTAGGAACGGGGTGGGTTTTGGGGGTTAAACCCCTTCCATGAGGGTCCAGAAAATGTCAAGCCAAATTTTCTTCATTAAACTCATTATTTTTAATTCCTAATCAAATTTTGATAAACGACTAAATTGAATCAAGAGTAACAATCTCGACCCAGAACTAAGGCCAAAACCTCGAAATCTTATCCCAGGTTCACAATGCTAAATACTTAAGATTTTCAAAAAAATTCTCACTTGCTGATAGATATTTAATAAATGTACTCGAAAAATGCAATCAAAAGTCATTCCCGAAAGAAGTTCATGCATCAACTTTGAGTACAGTCCTTAGCCTCGATTTTCTGTCATGTCCAATTCCAATTTACCCCAATATAAGTTTAGTTGAAATAGACTCTTGAATATCGAATTCTTAAAATCGATTAGACTCACTAAGGTTGCCTGTTTGACCGAATTTTGCCGGATGTTTTTATTTTATTTTCAAAAACAAGAACGATTAAATTGCGCGATAACAATTATGTATTTTGTGTCCAAACCATTTTTTTAACAAAGTTTATGCAAACATGCTGACCGATGTGTTTCGATAAAAACACAATTGAAGATTTCTAAAATTTGCCTGGATATTGCTCAGATTTTTGGTTTTAAATCGAATGTCCGGTTTTTGAAAGGTTTTAAGGTAAAATCCCCGGAGCCCGATTAAGTGCAGAAAAACATCTTGTTAGCTAAGATTTGTATCATTTACGACATTTTGGTAACGATTTTTATTTCATAAGAATCTTAATTTGTTGCCAATGATAAAGTTGTGGAATCTGTATTCAGTTAATTATTCTTGATTTGCAGTTCGGTTCTTCATTGGGACAAAATCCTGATTTTAATTTTGGTTTTGTATTTCAAACTAAAATCAGGTACATTTTTCATGTTCGAAACTCATCATTCCAGAATATCAAAGAAAATATTTAAAATAGCAAACAATTTCAAGATTTGGATTTAAAATTTTTGCTTTTAATTTGAAGAATTGAATCTCAAAAAAGTTTCATAATGGTGATCCAGATTTGAATTCTCAGAAATTCATCATTCGGCATTAGCATTCAGATTCACTAGTGCCCAAAACAAAACACAAAACAGGTAAAAACCACTATTCTCAAATAAGATATGAACTCGTTTTTAGAATTGCGTTCTTTGATAAATCTAAATTTTAATATTTTTTTCCACAGGATTTTTATAAGGAAATAAATTTTTTATGATAAATTATAGTTGGTAAACTTGTACTGAATCTTCAGGTTTCGAAAAATTTTGCTCAAAAAATATTTTATTGGTTTGTCGTTAAAAAAAAATTTTTTTTAAACAAATATTTAAACTAAAATCTGAATGTATCGAGTGTACAAGAGTTGAAAAAAATCTGATTTGAATCCCAAACAGGTTTTTTTTAAATGTAGCCTTAAAGATCCCTCATTGTTTTAAAGCTTTAAAAAAACTGGACGCTTTTAGAACTTATTTTCGAAAGTAATTAATTAAAATGAACAACTTTTAATATAAAAGAACTTAAAGCCGAACAATGTGATTCTCTTAGTAACATTTTTGTTACTATTTTTTATGTATGCATTTTTCAAGCAAAAATGCTGTAGCAAAAAATTTTTCATTAAAACCCCTCTCATGAAGCAGTTCTTCCTACGGCCCTGCTTGAGGTATTTCAGTTAAAGTTCAAAATTAAAGAAGGAATGTAAACTATTTTATTGCATTTTCTATTGAAATATGTTTGATATTTTTTTTATAACTTCAATCTGCGAATCTATGATTTCACATGCGAGAAAATGTTGATAAAAAAGGGATTTTCGTATTCTGAATACCAGGAAGTTTAAAAAAGAATGATTTATGAGCTCATTAAGGAATTTCATGTTAGAAATGTCATTATATAAATGAAAATAATACACTTGTTGTTGAGTAGAAAAAAATTTCAAGAAACTTTTCAACTATCCATTTTTTCTGAACTTCTTCATACCAGTGCAAGGTCATCACAACGAAATTTTAGTGATTGCAACTGACTCATTTTGCAACTGTACGTTCGAAAAACAAATATTTGAGATAAGTATTTGATAACAAGTGCTATGAACCTAGAATCGGTTTGAAACACTGATATCTTTTCCTAATTCTGTTATATTTCCCAGAATAGTGATTCTAAGATATCGTGTTATTTTTGTTGAAATAAGTAATTCAACGCAGGTTCCGGTGGTGGAATAGAGTTATCTTTTTTCATGTTGCGTCAGTGTAGCCATCACATAACTATACAAAGTACTTATTTCTAAATGAGTAATCCGATAAATCCACTCATTTTTATCTTCCAACATTGCAGTGCTACTGTTAACCACAGTTTGAGTAGGTTTGCTTTACAGTGTAATGATGTAAACTTTTATACCGTGTACATCATCACCAACTTGTCGAATCCGCCTGGTTAGTCCATTTTTTTATCACTTTTTTTATGATACTAAAACGCAAACCACAAATCTCAAGTCGCAACCGTTTTAAAGAATGGTCGTTTATCAACTAATTTTTTCTTGCTTGCTGGGCGCCCTGGAAGCTGGCCGAATATACACGCTAAAATTTGAAACTCAATTACGGGTTATCATTAAATCATCAATTAAATATTTAAACTATTAATCATTTTTGTTTATTGAATTTATTTATTTTATTTATTTAACCAGTTTAACATTTCATTAATCCTCCACACAACTGTCATCAGCAATCATCAATGATCTATCGCTATTGTTCTCATAAGCCTAATTGACCAAAACAAACGGAGAACCAAAACAATGTGTTTTGGTTCGTCGACGATGCAGCAGAATACGTTTCACTCTGGAGGATTCAAAAACCGTAATTTCTACAGTTTTTATCAATTCTAAATTTTATTTCTCATTGTAAATTGTGGTCCTAGAATTTTATTTATAAACCTAAACTCAATTCTAAAATAAAATAATGACATATGTTCATTTTAAAACATTATTTAATCTGAATCAAATGAAAAAAAAACTTAATCATTTGTTTAGACTAGTAACAAATTTGCATCAAAGAGGGTACGAATTAAATTGAAAAATTTATATTATTACTTGAAAGGCACAACCCAAGTAACCAAAAGTTGCACAGATACTGAATCTTGTGCATTAAAGGTTCACATATGGCTAAATGAAAGGTCCTCGAGAGAAATGAAAATAAGTACCTGAATTGGACTTCTGAACGAACATGGTAACTCTTAACAAGTAGCATAGAACATTTTTGAGCGTTCCAAGTACCTTAAAAATCCTGGATTAAATTTGGACTATCGTGCTCCGTTACGATATTCGTACGAACTTTTTGGTTCCATGAAGAACTTCTTTCGAACTTTTTGGTTCCATACAGAACTTGTTACGAACTTTTAGGTTTCATGAGGAACTTCTGCAATGCAAAAGCAAGCGTTAAAATTTTGCTAAAAAGCAGTGATTGAATTTTGCTGAGCATGAATTGATCAACCTTCTCTCGCTCACTGCTTTACTCGGAAGCAAAGGCTGCTTTGAGGCAGCGAAAACGACAAAACCGATGATGCATACGCTCTCAATATGGCCCGCCTTCAAGAAGCAGTATACATTCGAGGCAGCGAATCCAAAAAACCAAACGAATGGCTCTCACTCATCTCCTGTTACATTCTTGAGGGAACCGAATTCAAAAGGCAGAGCAAACCCGAGTCTCCTCGTTTGTGCCTGGATCGAATACCTGACGTTTTTCTGCTATTGCTATTATTGCACAGCAACCGCACGCAGGCAGCTAGTTTTTTCGTTCCTTTTTCCTCCCCCCTCTTTGCACTATACGTTGCGGGCCGTGCAACGCAATAAGTTCGGTTGTTTTTGTTGTTGCCTCAACCTTTGCGGCGAGGATGAAGATGTTCTCCTCAACGACAGCTATCGGCTGGAGTTATTCAAATTCAAGAACGTAAATGAGTATGTGTGCCTCGTCTTCTTCATGCATCATGTAGCAACCGAACGTTGAGAGAGTTCGTTCGGGGCAGCAAACGAATAGTGTCTCTCAGAGCAGATCCTCCTCATGGGCAGCGTTACCACATATACAGATTTTTCTGTAAGTATACAGATTTTTTGGAAATTTTGTAACACAGAATCTGTAAATACAGATTACAGATAATTAGAAATTTATACAGATTTCATACAGATTTTCAGAAAATCAGAGATTTTCAAAGATATTTTGATTATACTTCGAGTAAATCAATAATAATCTACTTTGATGATTCAATCATTCATCAATTATCACGCTTGTAAATAAGAAAAAAAAACTTCCAGATTAGAGTTCGGAACCGTTACAATGCAAAACAACATGCAAAGGGTTGAAGAAAGTTTTAAAACCTGTGTTTAAGAATCATATACCAAAATTGGTCATTGCCTTATAGGAAATGTAACTTGTAATAGTAAAGAGTATTGACACAATGTTCAAATCCCAACTGATTGTTAAACCCCAGAAGCACACAGATCGTTATATTTAACGGAATATATCGACCTAAAACTTTGCGTGACCTTATTTTTCACACATGGCGGACATGTATTTTGTCCGTTACAATTAATCGGACAAAGTTATACCAAAAACAGTTCACGTATACAAAATATCAGGTTTAACACTGGTTTGACATGTCGCACAAATAGTAGCCCGCAGTAATCAGCAGCGTAGTCCAAATGAATGCACAACGCATTATAAAAAGGTCACCGTAGTTCAGCGTAAGTATCCGGAATGAAAATTTTTGATACAGATTTCAATACAGATTTTTGAGATTTCATACAGATTAAAAAGATTTTTTGGCTCGAAAATACAGATTTAAATGTGGCAACGCTGCTCATGGGGGGAGGTTTGAATGAATGTATATGTATCGTCTCCTGTATAGCTATGCGAGGCCTCAAAGTGTGTATTTTGAATGCCTCTGATGAGAAAATTGGTGAGGATTTCAATCACTGCTAAAAAGTGAATAACAGAAAATCCTTTATTTTTCCATCGCGAAGTTTATTACAGCCTTAATACTACTCTCTCATAGCAATAATTTATTATTCTAAAACTATTGAGGAATAAAACTTTAAACTTTGAATGAGTTTAGAAAGAAGCTGGAAGCTTAAAATAAAGAAAATAGTTAATATAAATTAAAAACCTAATAACATTTTATTGAGAGAATCCGTTTTTATTATAAATTCCGAAGGATATCAATTTGATGTTTCAAACCTCAAATCAAACGTCGTTTGTATAGCTTTGAACGAATTCCTAAAGTTCTTTTTCTCGTCCAACTTGAGCATTGCGATAAATATTTTATTGATAGACTCATCTTGCAAATTACTCCAACAATAAGATCGAATCAGGCAGGATAGTGACTAAGCACAGGATTACCTTATGAGTTGTAAGCATAGGTTTTCTGCCTAGGACAATGGACACTATTTTAAATATTTTTTTTTCAATTCATCATCACATTTATATTACATTATTACATTAAATTAGGTGTAGCTCAATAATGATCTGTTCAAAGTCCTATAGATAATAAGAATTTATTTATAAGACTTAAATTTGCTTAGCGCAATCAAGTATTCAATGCAGGAGAACATCATGTAATGTCAGACAACGGACACTTAACTAACCATTCTGATAAGTTGAACAGTTTTATAAGTTGATTTGCGTCCAAAACTTCGAAAGTATCCTGAAAATAATGAAACATAATGGACACAAAGAAGAAAGAAAAATATTTATAAAAACTTACAATTTTCTTGTTATTTCATCCATTTTCAGATTGCTATTAACCCTCACTTAATTTTCCGATTTCTTCGGATAAGTCCTCTTGTAATTCTTCTTGGTTTGATAAATTAAGAAATCTTCTTTCTAAACTGTTGAAACAAGTAGAAGAAAGAATGTGGTGCAAACAGGATTTCACAAAAATAACATCAAACTTACTACTAACGTTAATCCAATTCCAAATCTTGCTGAATCTAATTCCGTGATTGTTTGTTTTTCTTTTGGTAAAAAGCCTACTTTGAGAAAGGGTAATTCTTAATTTGTTAAAATTGATGTTCTGAACATCGATAACTTAAGAATCACCCGTGGTACAAAGGTTACGTGCTCATCTTTCACCAGAAGGGCTCAGGTTCAAATCCTCAAGCCAGAAGCAGTTTTTAGAGTAAGTATAAAATTCATTTAGAGAAATGGGTGGAAAAAACATATTTGATTAGTTGTTGTAAGATTTCAAAAGAACTAAAAAAAATTTTCAACGCTTTGTCCTTTTTCTGTTTTTTTGAGTTCATGCAAAGGCTGCATATGAGTGTATAGCATTCTACTCAGCTTTAGATATGGAACTTTAAAGTGTGGATATAAACTTAAATTTCTAACTGAATAGAATGCTATACAGCCATTGAGCAGGGCTGATTAAGCTTTTAAGAGAATGTTTTATGGAACTTTTGGTTACAAGGGAATATTCACAATTTTTTAAAACAATCTTCAAGAAATAATTAAAAAATTATGAATTGAAGGATCAATTTCTGATAGCATCTGATAGCAGAAAGAAAAATTACATTGGTGCAGAAAATTTAAGAGCTGATTTTAACTGAATTGGAAGTGATTTTTGTAAACTGTAAAATGTTACCGAGACATTGAAGTTTGAGATTTAATTAAATGATCAACTGAATTGGTTGTTAAAGTCCGGTGGAATGATATCGTTGTCAGGCGCCATCTTGAAATCAAAGATGATGGCTTTAAAATGCTATAAATGACTATAAATCGCATGAAACTCCCACATTATAGATATTGGGTGAAGCGGAAGCCACTATATAGGATTTCAAGATGGCGTCAGATAGTAAAAATCAACTTTCTCTATTTAAGCCCTTTCTACTTTTATCCATATTATGAGGGTTTCAGGCGATTAACAATAATATACAGATTTGAAAAGAAAAGCGGAAGCAATCTTCTTGGATTTCAAGATAGCGTCCGAATACCACAATCGACTTTTCGTAGCTCTTCCAACGAATAAGAATGTTGTGGGGGTTTATTTGATTTTCAGTAATTTACACATTTAAAAAAGCGGAAACCACCAATTAGACTTTTTCTTGTTTATTCCTTTAACCCAATACCCATATTATGGGGGATCAAGCGATTATCAGTAAAATATAGGGTTGAAAAGATTTCAAGATGGTGTCAGATAGCGAAACTTGTACTCGCTGAGCTTTTTAACCCAATACACAAAATATGGAGTTTTCATGCGATTTTCAGTGGTTAATTTTTTTTTTTTTAATTAATCGGAAGCCGCCTCTTGGATTTCAAGATGTTACTTATCCTCGTTGAACCCTATCAACCAACACCCCTTCTCAGGGGGTTTCATGTACTTTTAGCACAGATAACAGATAGCGAGCCCCGAACAAAAATGTGTTGAAAACGTGTGTGAGAATACCAACCTAAGATTCAAACCAATTCGTAAGTGGACTAACATCCATAAGATGTCGCCGCCAGTACAACCAATTTTTTTTCATTTTTTCGACACGCTTAGAAATTAATACTCATCGCTTATCTTAAAGGGGGCCAGTGCAATTTATGAAAGTAACACATTTTTTTGTGTAATAAATTTAAAAAACATCATGATTTAAAAAAAAATCAAATTATATTCGAATCACACTTAAATCACTGTCATATGCCTTGTTGTATCAATATTGGCGCTGAATTGAAAGTAGAATTCCAAGTTTTGGAGTATGGGCTGGGATTTTACAATCGGTAAATAGTTTTCTTGAATAGAAAATGTGAACATAAATGTTATAATTGTAAATTATGGGTCGATATCCCGGTTGATGTTACCTGAGATCGATACATTAGGACTTGTAATTCATGATTAACAATAACTTTATTCATTTCTACTGATTACTAATCCCGAGTTACAAGTCCTAATGTATCGATCTCAGGTAACATCAACCGGAATATCAACCCATAATTTACAATTATAACATTTATGTTCACAATTTCTGTTTTAGGAAATTGATTACTGATAGTAAAATCCCAGCCCATACTCCAAAATTTGGAATTCAACTTTCAATTCAGCGCCAATATTGATAGAACAATATGGGGCATATGCTGAGACATATGAAAGCGATTAAAGTGTGATTGGAATATGTTTTGCATTTTTTTTAAATCATGATGTTTTTAATTTTTTTTACATAAAATACATGTGTTACTGTAATATATTGCACTGGCCTCTTTTAAGATAAGCTATGAGTATTAATTTATAAGCGTGTCGAAAAACGGAAAAAAATAAGTGTACTGGTAGCGACATCTTATGGATGTTAGTCCACTTACGAATTGGTTTGAATCTTAGGTTGGTAATCTCACACACGTCTTGAGCTCCAGCCCGAACTCTGTTCTCATTTACAGCATTTTCAAGTTGACCGGATTTTAAGATGGTGTTGGACAAAGAAATTCGACTTCTACTCGTTTAGCCCTTCCACTCTATACCCATATTGTGGGTGTTTCATGAGATTTTCAGTAATTTATAGCTTTGAAAAGAAAAACGAAAGCAGCCATCTTGGATTAATGATAGCGTCAAGTAAATAATTTTTTCTCCTACTAGTTAAGCCCTTTTACTCAAAACTCATATTGCAGAGATATTCATACCACTTCCGGTAATTTGAAGTATTTCAAAGTTGTTTATATTTTTTTATTTAACTAAAAAATAACGCACATGGCTTATCAGAAATGTGTAAAAATGGAAATTCCAATTCAATTTTGTACAAAATAGCCTAAGCGTGTCCGGTTTTAATATCTTGAACCTGGGTGAGGCAAGTAGAAATTCGCTGCAGCATTTTAGCAGCATTTATTTACTTTTCGACAAAAAACTGAGCAGATTTCGAAAGATTTGTTAAGCTAAAAATTTATCTCGGAACCAAACAAAATCAATAAAACTTTTGTTTTATGTATGAGACATGCTCAGTTTGAAAAAATTTTTCAAACCTGTTTAGTAAAAAACTTTCTATAAGACTTAAAAAAAATTATAATGGTTATTTTTAAGAAATTAAATTTGTTGCCTACTCACTGTTCGGTGATTTAATCAGCCCTATTTGACATTTGAGTGATTTTTTTTAAATTTTTTTCTTGATTTCCAGCCATGGTCTTGACGGAGAGCTGTCACTTAATTTTATTGCGGTTTTAAAATCAAGCACTGCCTGCCTTTATAAAATATTCAAAAAAAAACTTGAAAGATGCCTTTACAAAAAATTCAAAAAAAAGCTTGGGACAAACTTCTTAGTTTCTGATTTATTGGAGTTTTAATAGAGCATTCAGACAGGACTTCTTCTAAACAACTTAAAAAGTATATTTAGTGATAGCTTTATCAGCACTTTCAACTACCTGAAAACAAATGGTTGAATCAAGAATCTTAGCATTTTTCATGACCATAACAAAACAGTTATAAAAGTAGCTGAATATAAAATGCCATAATAAAACTATAATAAAACTTTTTAATAATAGTTGGCCTAATTTGTATTACTTGGGAAGTTGGAAGGTTTTATAAAAGTTTTGTGTCTTGTATTTTTCTTTTGATGTTCGCCCTGAATTGGTATTTCCGGATAAAACCACATTTGTATAAATGTCAGCAAAAATGTGAAGTTAGATTTATAAACATGTTAACATCAGCAAGCATCCAAGGTTTTTTTTTTGAAAACTGCGCGTTATTTGATATGATCAATGCGTTAATGATCTTCATAACAGTCTATAAAATCTCCAAACCACTATGATCGATAGAAAAAAAAAGAAGGGATCAAATTTCCATCCTCATCATCGCTTTGCCAACTAGCAACACCGTCCACTCAGTTAGGTTCCACACGTTAGAAGGTTCTTTGCTAGGGCTAACGCCTCCTGTGCGGTAGGTCCACTGTAAAGTAATCCATGCGCATGTGCACTTGTTCACATCCCGTTGAATGTTGATGGTACACAAAGCCGAGCACTCTCTTCCTTCCTCCTCTTTTCGTTGAATGTTCGAAACATCACCACCGCCGTCATCGCAGGGGAAAGAAAAGCCCTCGGTCCTGTGGCCGTTTGAAGAAGTCGGCGAGGGTAAAAGGTAGTCCCGGGAGGACGAAAACACAGACAGAAGGCATCATAACATTTTCGGATTCAGTGCATCATCGGAGTTTTATCGGTACGGATCGAAGGTTGTGAATCTCCGTCCGGCAAATGGAGTGATGCGTTCGCGTTGTTTTCGACCGCTTTTTTGCGCGGATCGGTTCCCGTTTCGTTCCGGCTCCGTCTTAGTCTTAGTCTTAGAGTAGAGGTAGGTTCAGTGGCCTTCTACCTCGACGCCAATTGCAGCATCCCGTCCGCGGTCGTCTTCATCTTCCACTCGGAGAGCAATCCGGAAACGGTTTCGGTTTCGCGTTCAGCCGTTGAGTGCAGCACATGTTGCATGTCTGTTTTTCAACTCTTTTGGATTCGGTTTGTTTTTACCGTAGAAGGAAATCGAAGAAAAAAAACAAACCAAAGTTGGCTTCTGTATTTTAAACAACAACAAAAAAAGTGAAGGCACATGTTTATTTGCTTTTCACGCGCGCAGCAGTTCTTCGACGAGTGCTCTATTTTTGGGTTTCGGTTTCTGTGAGTGATCTTCTCTGGGCTTCCAGTTCCAACTCCAGCAGCGCGCATCTAACGTAAACATTATTCCGGTGTGCACCTAATTTGGACGGCTCATTATTAGTGGTGTTATAGGCTACCGGAATCAACTCCTCGATGCTACAGTGGAAGAAAGAAAGAATCGAAGAAAAAACCGAAACCGTTTATCTCAAATTGACCGGATCAGTTCGTAAAGTGAATTCAGATTGTTGTTTGCTGTTATTTGTGTTCTCATAACCTCTTCTCGATACCTTACTTCTTCGTTGGAAACGAAGACAATGTGTTCAAAATGATACGGTCCCAAACCGATTCATCCCCTCGACGTTTTGAAGGATAAGGGATACATCCCCTAGGGTCATCATCTCTCCCCAATGTTTTTATCGGTCAAACAGGCACACACAAACCAATAAAAGAAGAAAACGGCCCTAGTTGTCTGAAATTAATTACATTTTTTCCCCCGACAGAGGCAGTTGGCCCCAAATAAACGTCAACGTTCTGGGTGTGAAAGTAAATTTTTGGAAGTTTTTGGCTTGAGGGGTGTTCTAGCTTAGTGTCAGTGAAAATAGAGGGTGGTGGAATGTCACCCTCTTTTTCCTACTCCCAAATAAGTTAGGAAGCCGGAAGCGGAAGAACTCCGTTTGAAGTGTTGTTTGCTGAATTGTGTTATATTCGTTTACCCCCACTCGCATTGCTTCCAATCATTTGGAGTCACCCTCCCAGTGTGCCTAAATAGGAGCATGTTTGGGGAGTTTATTTCCGATTGGATTACGGTTTACGGTGAGTTTTGTTTCATTATCATAATGTTCAATTGATGCAAATTTTGTTAGCATGATTCTATTCTACAGATTATGGGGAATGGTGGGACAACATGGGTCCCCAGTAATGTGTATGCGAATCTTGTTTTGAGAAGTTTGACTGCCGTCGATGAAATAAGTCATTCGGGCGGGTAAAATGCTAAACGAACACGTCCTAGAGTGATTTCGTGCTTGAATTCGTGTGGTTTGTAATAAATGTCGCCTTTCGGAAAAACAACATCACTGTGCTAACCACCAAAAGTAAGAATTATCATGCAATTGATTGAGGATCAAAATAACATTTTAACGTTAAACACAACTGTTCATAAACATAACAATAAATAATTGAAAAATGAAAAAAAATGTCACACAAAAAATACACAAAAATGACACAAAAAAAAAACACAAAAATGACACAAAAATTACACAAAAATGACAAAAAATGACCAAAAAATGACACAAAAATAACACAAAAATTACACAAAAATCATACAAAAATGATACGAAAATGGTACAAAAATGACAAAACTACAAGATGTCAAAAATCACAAAAATCACAAAAATCACAAAAATCACAAAAATCACAAAAATCACAAAAATCACAAAAATCACAAAAATCACAAAAATCACAAAAATCAAAAAAATCACAAAAATCACAAAAATCACAAAAATCACAAAAATCACAAAAATTACAAAAATCACAAAAATCACAAAAATCACAAAAATCACAAAAATCACAAAAATCACAAAAATCACGAAAATCACGAAAATCACGGAAATCACAAAAATCACAAAAATCACAAAAATCACAAAAATCACAAAAATCACAAAAATCACAAAAATCACAAAAATCACAAAAATCACAAAAATCACAAAAATCACAAAAATCACAAAAATGACAAAAATGACAAAAATGACAAAAATGACAAAAATGACAAAAATGACAAAAATGACAAAAATGACAAAAATGACAAAAATGACAAAAATGACAAAAATGACAAAAATGACAAAAATGACAAAAATGACAAAAATGACAAAAATGACAAAAATGACAAAAATGACAAAAATGACAAAAATGACAAAAATGACAAAAATGACAAAAATGACAAAAATGACAAAAATGACAAAAATGACAAAAATGACAAAAATGACAAAAATGACAAAAATGACAAAAATGACAAAAATGACAAAAATGACAAAAATGACAAAAATGACAAAAATGACAAAAATGACAAAAATGACAAAAATGACAAAAATGACAAAAATGACAAAAATGACAAAAATGACAAAAATGACAAAAATGACAAAAATGACAAAAATGACAAAAATGACAAAAATGACAAAAATGACAAAAATGACAAAAATGACAAAAATGACAAAAATGACAAAAATGACAAAAATGACAAAAATGACAAAAATGACAAAAATGACAAAAATGACAAAAATGACAAAAATGACAAAAATGACAAAAATGACAAAAATGACAAAAATGACAAAAATGACAAAAATGACAAAAATGACAAAAATGACAAAAATGACAAAAATGACAAAAATGACAAAAATGACAAAAATGACAAAAATGACAAAAATGACAAAAATGACAAAAATGACAAAAATGACAAAAATGACAAAAATGACAAAAATGACAAAAATGACAAAAATGACAAAAATGACAAAAATGACAAAAATGACAAAAATGACAAAAATGACAAAAATGACAAAAATGACAAAAATGACAAAAATGACAAAAATGACAAAAATGACAAAAATGACAAAAATGACAAAAATGACAAAAATGACAAAAATGACAAAAATGACAAAAATGACAAAAATGACAAAAATGACAAAAATGACAAAAATGACAAAAATGACAAAAATGACAAAATTGACAAAAATGACAAAAATGACAAAAATGACAAAAATGACAAAAATTAAACAAAAATGAGACAAAAATGAGACAAAAATGAGACAAAAATGAGACAAAAATGAGACAAAAATGAGACAAAAATGAGACAAAAATGAGACAAAAATGAGACAAAAATGAGACAAAAATAAAACAAAAATGAGACAAAAATGAGACAAAAATGAGACAAAAATGAGACAAAAATGAGACAAAAATGAGACAAAAATGAGACAAAAATAAGACAAAAATGAGACAAAAATGAGACAAAAATGAGACAAAAATGAGACAAAAATGAGACAAAAATGAGACAAAAATGAGACAAAAATGAGACAAAAATGAGACAAAAATGACAAAAATGAGACAAAAATGAGACAAAAATGACAAAAATGACAAAAATGACAAAAATGATAAAAATGATAAAAATGATAAAAATGACAAAAATTACAAAATTACAAAAATTACAAAAATTACAAAAATTACAAAAATTACAAAAATTACAAAAATTACAAAAATTACAAAAATTACAAAAATTACAAAAATTACAAAAATTACAAAAATTACAAAAATTACAAAAATTACAAAAATTACAAAAATTACAAAAATTACAAAAAATTACAAAAATGACAAAAATTACAAAAATTACAAACATGACAAAAATTACAAAAATAACGAAAATTAAAAATATTACAAATATTACAAAAATGACAAAAATTACAAAAATAACAAAAATTTCTATATTACTAAAATTACAAAAATTACAAAAATTAAAAAATTACAAAAATTACAAAAATTACAAAAATTACAAAAATTACAAAAATTACAAAAATTACAAAAATTACAAAAATTACAAAAATTACAAAAATTACAAAAATCACAAAAATTACAAAAATGACAAAAATTACAAAAATTACAAAAATTACAAAAATTACAAAAATGACAAAAATTACAAAAATTACAAAATTTACAAAAATTACAAAAATTACAAAAATTACAAAAATTACAAAAATTACAAAAATTACAAAAATTACAAAAATTACAAAAATTACAAAAATTACAAAAATTACAAAAATTACAAAAATTACAAAAATTACAAAAATTACAAAAATTACAAAAATTACAAAAATTACAAAAATTACAAAAATTACAAAAATTACAAAAATTACAAAAATTACAAAAATTACAAAAATTACAAAAATTACAAAAATTACAAAAATTATAGAAATTACAAAAATTACAAAAATTACAAAAATTACAAAAATTACAAAAATTACAAAAATTACAAAAATTACAAAAATGACAAAAGTTACAAAAATTACAAAAACTACAAAAATTACAAAATCTACAAAAATTACAGAAATTACAAAAATGACAAAATCGAAAAATATTACAGATGTGACAAAAATTCCAAGAAAAAAAAATGAAAAAATACAAAAATTACATAAATTAGAGAAATAACAAAATTCACAATTTTTTTTCGATATGGCAACAGATCTTGATGATTTTAGTTATTTTTCTTAGTCAAAGTTATTTGTCATCGAAAATTTATTGTACATTTATCCGTTTAATGTTATTCTTCCTTATTTAAAAAAAAATTCAATCTACAAACGAAATTTGCTTATATCCTTTCATTTTTTTAAGTCAGGCTTTTAATTAATATTCAGTACCCTCTTGTAATCGGACTTTTTTTTCATTCGGACGTTTTTGGAGGCAAAGGCAAGCCTAATTGGCTCTCTATAAATGAATATTTTTATCAAAGATGTTCCATTTTTTAAATGTGTTCTTTGAAAAATCTTCCATCAGTGGACGATTTCTTTTTTGTCAATTAGGTCGGATCAAATATCAAATTCTTCTTTTGTCCAAACCAAGCCTCCCCTCCCTCATTTGGATTTTGCGAGAATCCTGAAAACGTTCGATGAACCTTCGATTTTGCCGAAAAATTCAATAAGGGGAATAAATAAAGTTTAAGAAAATTTTGTATCGAATTTTGAATACGGCTAATGCGCCAACGACACTTTTTCGAGAAAAACGCGCCCAAAGTTTGCCAGCTTCATAAGCTCTTAGCAAACATTTTATTTTGTTTTCTTTATTTCTCGAAAGTTTTCACTCAAAACACTTTTTTTCACTACAATAATTAATACACATTTCTATATGAAACTATGTATAAAGTCTCAAGAATTTCAAAGCAATGGAGCAAATGGTCGAAAATGTTATTCATTGGTTGGATTTTTATAGAGATATTTATGCTGCATTGTTGAAAAATCGAGAAGTAATTTTTGAGATTTAGAATCTGTTTGAAAAGTTTATAAAAATCAGTGATCTGAGTCGAAGAACAAATTTTTAATCTTTACATGCGAGAACCTCACATGTCAATAGCACTCTAAAGTTTCCTTTAAATGTTCGGTTTCCCTTGATGGACCTTCTTTTTTCATACTGTTCATCACTATTCGCTTTGAACTATAATATTAATTTTTTTATTCAAAATTAATCAGAGAAGATAAAAAGCACTAAACATTCATATTTTAACAGAAGTTTCCAACTGAAATAAAATGTACAATTTTGTTTTGCAATCTTGTTTTTGATAAAAATTTGATACTTCAATTTTAAATCAAGACATTTGAAAAACAAGTATAGAGAGTACTAAACTTTCAATCGCTACAAATAACACACTAAACACACTACCATGTGCATAACTTTTTAATGTAAATTTTTAATGTAAATGTTTATTTAAAAATAATCATTAGTCTTATATCTTTTTTCAAACAAGCCATTCAAAGGCAGTGTGCAGGATAAGTATTTCAAAAATTCATATCAGGGTCACGCAAATCTAGGTAACTGATTCTCAAACCCTGACAAAATCCGGTCATTTGGTTTTAAATTTTGTAATTCTAAATTCAATATATCCAGGTTCATTATATCCAGGTCCAAATTCAGAAATATCCAGGTTTAATTTGAATAAAAAATAAAATATATGTTCATCAGCTGCTTTAGAATCCTTTTTAAGGATTCAAAAAAGTTGTTAATGTATTTTTTTCATCAAATTCATTCAATATCTAGAAATATCCAGGTTTAATTTGAATTAAAAAATAAAATATGTGTTAATCAGCTGCTATTTAAGGATTCATAAAAATTGTTAATGTTTTTTAATCAAATTTGGTAAAAAAAAATTCGTTGATGGTCGCAAAAACTCAAAAAGTAACTCAGTAAGAGTTTTCGGTTTTAAAATCTCAGATTCGGTTTTTAAATCTGAGCTTATCTCACAATATCTGGACAACCACGTTGGATTGAACCTTTTTCACATTTCTGATTGAATATCCGGGAAAACTCGAACTATCGGACTATCTGACATGCTTATTATAGGTAAATGGAAGCTGTTCTCAAGAAAACGTGTCTTAAAGTTTTAGCGCTGCAAGTTTTATAACTTTATTTGGAAAAGTGCACTTTTCATTCGTACAGAAAAGTTTAGAGAGATTTTTTTTTTCAATTCGTAATTACCAACTGATGAAGTACAATATTTGAATAATTGTTTGGCATTATCAACTCGGAATCGATGATTTAGGCACTCTTTCCCCTATGAATCATGTTAAATTTAGGTGGATTGTAACTTTTTCTAGCGAAATTTTCAGAGAAAAAAGAAAGCTAAAAAAAAGTTGTGATGAAAACAATTTTTATGAATTTGTTTTGACAGTTTGTCTCAATGTGACACCCCAACGAAAACCCCACTTTTTTTATTTTATTTTTATTTTCCATTTTTCCGATCTGCGGGTTTTCCCATTTACGTTGATTTTATGCCCGGGTGGCTTTGTATATATTTTTCCTTCTCTCAGTCCCTGTGCTCTTAACAAGAGTGGTTTGCATTTTGGGGAAAAGGAAGTAGGTACCTAGTATCAAAGAATGGAAGAAAAAAAACGATAGAAACGGAGAGAGAACGAAGCCAATACTTTTACTGGCGAATAAAATCCCGTTGAGTCATCCCCCGATTTAATAGTCCCATCCGCACGGTAGGAATTTTCTGAATGAAGCAGAGGGGGGTTTTGCAACTCCTGGTTTCCGTTCTTTGAGCGGGGAAACGAGAAACTGGAAGTAGCAATTTTCAATCCGATGAAATGTGTGGGTGTCCCAAGTGTTGGGACAAACTCGTAAGGAAGTATCAAACCGGCATGCGGCAAACACCGGCATCCAGTTCCGGAAGCTGTGGATTGCCCGAGCAGAAGAGAATGTCAAAATGATATTTTTTTTATTAAGTCTTTGAATGATTGAGTTTGGTGTTATTAAGATATCACAGAGTGAGTCTGGATTCAAACAACAAAATTAAAATTTATATTTTTAAAGAGAAAGTTTGACACATTCCTCCCCTCGGGAACAATCTCAGATTGGGTGCTTGGTTTCCATTTATCACTTGGTGTAACAGAAGTGCACAGTATTTCATTGTTTGCCGGGGATTGGAACCCATTCAACGACGAAACACAGAATGGATGAATGGATCCATTTTGAAGACGGAGGACATCCACTATGTGACATGTTTTGTGTGATGGATATTGATAATGTTGCTTATGTAATGTTCTACTGCATGTTGTTGTTACCAGACGCATAATTTCAAAAGCATACTAATTCACATGAATGGAATTCAGAGTGAAAAGCACTTTAACATTTAAGTTAAGGTTTATGAGTTTGGATATCAAATTTAACACACTAGTTGTTATTTTGGTAGAAAAAAAAATTGAACGACAATGGAAACAGATCATAAATTTAATAATCTATATATCTCGCGTGAGATTTCATTACGTCGTATAAAACTACTTAAGAATTCACAGAAAACTGCTGCAAAGTTATCAAAGGAACTTTAAAATTTGTATTTCACATATAGAATATGTAGTCCATAACATTCTAAATGGAAAGCATTTCGACAGTTTTATGTAAGTTTTTGTATTTTTTCGTAATAAGACTGTTTGTTTACATATTGTTTCAATGAATGCTCACGCAAGATATAGAAAAAGCAATTTCTGTATGTTTGTTTTTTTCGCTGTAGGCTCAGCCGTCTTAAGACTTAGAGAGCTGAAATTTGGCATGGATTCTCATTAGGACCAGGAATGATGAAAAATGTTTTCAGATTTTCGGATGGCCCTTTTGAAGGGGTTGTTCATACATGACGAATATTTTTTAAGCGATGAGATCATTATTAGGGGTCGGCCGAAGGGGTCGTCTATATTTCCTGATTACTGGTTTTGCGATATTGAAGTCATTAAACATTGGATTGTGATGGAAATTTCCACATTGCATTTTTGAGAGACGCTCTATTGCTTTCAGGTTTCAAATTTTGAATCAGGGATCGGCGAAAGGGGTCGTCTTTATTATTTGTTTACTGTTTTTACGATTTTGACTTGATTGTGCATAAGATTTTAATGAAAATTGGCAATAGGAATTTTACAGTAAAGGTAATTGATTTCAGGTGTCATATTTTGGATCATGGTCCAAAAAAGGGGTCTTCCATGTCAGTTGTTCACTGTTTTCGCGATAATGTCGTGATTATGCATCGGACTGTTCACTGTTTTCAAGATACTGATGTTATTATATTTACAAATGATTTGAATAGAAAACTTCGCAAAGGGAGTTTTGAGGGACGTAAAATTGGTTGGCCGTGGGACGGTGAAAGAGGTCGACCACATTAAAAGATCAGTATTTTGTGCAATAATTTTGTGGGAGGCAGTCAGTTGATACTTGGTATCCAATTTTAGTGTGAAGGTCAAGTTGAATGTTTTACTCAATATTGTCGAAAAAATTCATCGGATTTATTCTATACTCATTTTGACGTATTAATGATTGAATGCGAAACAAAGTTCGTACGGTACTGGCGTACGGAATCAGCAAGTTTAATGTATAAAAACATGTGGATCATGACGGGAATGCAGTTCTAAGGTTTTGTGAAAAATCGAATGTTGAAATTTAATTTTATCATCAATTGTTGGTTTTCATTTCTTAAGGTTTTCGGGTTATTTTCATACCTTTTTAGAATATTTTTGAAAATGTTTAAGATCGTTTCTGCATAGTATTTGGATAATCATATTTGGACCACTTAGGGTTTTTTTTTTTTAAATTGGATAATCATATGTGGACCACTTAGGTGTTTTTCTTTTCAATTTTGATATATTTTGGATAATAAAAAAAATTACTTACATAGTATTTTGCTTCATGACATAACTTGATAAACATAATCCATCTAATTCTATAAAAACAAAAACATTGCATCATTTCAGATCAGTTTTGGTCTGGTTAAGGATTTTTATTGAATAATTTTTGGATTGTAATTTCATCATCATTATCTGCATTTGAGCATTTGTTTGCATTATTTTGGATCAATTTATGATAATTTTGGATAATTTTTTATGTTATTTAGATTTTACTTGTATCGGGTTGAAATAATTGAAAATTTTTTTTGGATAATTTTTACTCCAATTTAAGGATTATCCATTAAACAAACAACTGAGCAGATTTGATAATTTTGGAACAATAATGAAGCAATCCGGTTAATTTTTAGATTTCTTTTGGATTATTTTCGACTTTTTTTTTTGTAATGTTGATTCAATCAATTTTTCATTCTTTGGGAAATATGTTAATTCTTTGTAAAAATTGTCTCCATCATGCTCATTTGTGTCTAATTGTTTGAATTTTTGTTAAATTTTTTTACCGTTTTTATCAGATTTCTGTAAAATTTTTGTTCAATTTTCACATTTTTTGTCTCATTTAAACACATTTTTGTTTGTGGTCTCATTTCTGTTATATTGCAATTAATATTCATGCAGCCTCGTTTTTTCAGTCTTATATTTCCATCGTTTTTTTAAAATAATTATTACATATTTCTGTTTCAATTTTGGCTCATTTTGGTTTCATTTCTGGTCTTTTGTAATTTTCGTTCCTCTTTGTTTAATTTTTGTCCTTATTTTGTCTCTTATTATTTTGCCTTTTTAATTGGTTTTTTGTTTGATTTTTTATCTGAATTCCATTTCTTTGTCCCCGTTTTTTTCATATTTAGACCAAATTTTGGACTTGATTTTTTTGTGGTTGCTACATTCTTTACCCATTTGGTTCCATTTCTGCGCTTCATTTTCTTCTTAAAATCCAATAAAATAAATGCTGGAAAGAGCTCATCATCCTCCGATTGTTACATAATTTCTTTCTTTTTTGTCTTACCTTTTAAACCTTTCACCTTTTACCTTTTTTGTCAATCAAAATGTTCTCGTTTCCTTTTTCCTCTCGCTTTTTTTTTCGTTTAAATCTGAGTAGTTTTTGTTTTTATTTTCTTCTTTTGAAATATGTTCTAATTTTCATATTTTTTTCTTGATTTATTTTTTTTTTTGACCACTTTTATTGAATGATGATATTAAACTTAAAGTTTTGTACCTTATCAATCCGATTTTGTACCAATAGCATCAGATTCTTGTAAGAGTTTTTTTTTATCATTTTCGAACAATTGTTGTGTCGAATTAGAATTAATTTTGAGTCCATTAGGTCCTCTATTGATATAGAGTCCATTTTTAGAAATTTGAAGATCATTTCGATTAATTTTTTAGTCATTTTTGAGAAAATTTTAAGTCATCTGAGTGATTCAATGTATTTCATGCTCAATTTTGCAATTTAAAAAAAAATGGAAGAAATGATATTTGTAATCGATTTATTTTTAAGTATTTTTCGTAATTGGAGGAATTGAATTATTATTGATTCAAAAAATTTTTAAAATCAGTTTTGAATAGACAACCAATTTGAAAAAATTTAAAGTAAAATTTGAGAAACAATACGTTTATTTTGATATGAATTGATATTTTTCATTTTTGTCACTTTTGTCACTTTTGTCACTTTTGTCATTTTTGTCATTTTTGTCATTTTTGTCATTTTTGTCATTTTTGTCATTTTTGTCATTTTTGTCATTTCTGTCATTTTTGTCATTTTTGTCATTTTTGTCATTTTTGTCATTTTTGTCATTTTTGTCGTTTTTGTCATTTTTGTCATTTTTGTCATTTTTGTCATTTTTGTCATTTTTGTCATTTTTGTCATTTTTGTCATTTTTGTCATTTTTGTCATTTTTGTCATTTTTGTCATTTTTGTCATTTTTGTCATTTTTGTCATTTTTGTCATTTTTGTCATTTTTGTCATTTTTGTCATTTTTGTCATTTTTGTCATTTTTGTCATTTTTGTCATTTTTGTCATTTTTGTCATTTTTGTCATTTTTGTCATTTTTGTCATTTTTGTCATTTTTGTCATTTTTGTCATTTTTGTCATTTTTGTCATTTTTGTCATTTTTGTCATTTTTGTCATTTTTGTCATTTTTGTCATTTTTGTCATTTTTGTCATTTTTGTCATTTTTGTCATTTTTGTCATTTCTGTCATTTCTGTCATTTCTGTCATTTTTGTCATTTTTGTCATTTTTGTCATTTTTGTCATTTTGTCATTTTTGTCATTTTTGTCATTTTTGTCATTTTTGTCATTTTTGTCATTTTTGTCATTTTTGTCATTTTTGTCATTTTTGTCATTTTTGTCATTTTTGTCATTTTTGTCATTTTTGTCATTTTTGTCATTTTTGTCATTTTTGTCATTTTTGTCATTTTTGTCATTTTTGTCATTTTTGTCATTTTTGTCATTTTTGTCATTTTTGTCATTTTTGTCATTTTTGTCATTTTTGTCATTTTTGTCATTTTTGTCATTTTTGTCATTTTTGTCATTTTTGTCATTTTTGTCATTTTTGTCATTTTTGTCATTTTTGTCATTTTTGTCATTTTTGTCATTTTTGTCATTTTTGTCATTTTTGTCATTTTTGTCATTTTTGTCATTTTTGTCATTTTTGTCATTTTTGTCATTTTTGTCATTTTTGTCATTTTTGTCATTTTTGTCATTTTTGTAATTTTTGTCATTTTTGTCATTTTTGTCATTTTTGTCATTTTTGTCATTTTTGTCATTTTTGTCATTTTTGTCATTTTTGTCATTTTTGTCATTTTTGTCATTTTTGTCATTTTTGTCATTTTTGTCATTTTTGTCATTTTTGTCATTTTTGTCATTTTTGTCATTTTTGTCATTTTTGTCATTTTTGTCATTTTTGTCATTTTTGTCATTTTTGTCATTTTTGTCATTTTTGTCATTTCTGTCATTTCTGTCATTTTTGTCATTTTTGTCATTTTTGTCATTTTTGTCATTTTTGTCATTTTTGTAATTTTTGTCATTTCTGTCATTTCTGTCATTTCTGTCATTTTTGTCATTTTTGTCATTTTTGTCATTTTTGTCATTTTTGTCATTTTTGTCATTTTTGTCATTTTTGTCATTTTTGTCATTTTTGTCATTTTTGTCATTTTTGTCATTTTTGTCATTTTTGTCATTTTTGTCATTTTTGTCATTTTTGTCATTTTTGTCATTTTTGTCATTTTTGTCATTTTTGTCATTTTTGTCATTTCTGTCATTTCTGTCATTTTTGTCATTTTTGTCATTTTTGTCATTTTTGTCATTTTTGTCATTTTTGTCATTTTTGTCATTTTTGTCATTTTTGTCATTTTTGTCATTTTTGTCATTTTTGTCATTTTTGTCATTTTTGTCATTTTTGTCATTTTTGTCATTTTTGTCATTTTTGTCATTTTTGTCATTTTTGTCATTTTTGTCATTTTTGTCATTTTTGTCATTTTTGTCATTTTTGTCATTTTTGTCATTTTTGTCATTTTTGTCATTTTTGTCATTTTTGTCATTTTTGTCATTTTTGTCATTTTTGTCATTTTTGTCATTTTTGTCATTTTTGTCATTTTTGTCATTTTTGTCATTTTTGTCATTTTTGTCATTTTTGTCATTTTTGTCATTTTTGTCATTTTTGTCATTTTTGTCATTTTTGTCATTTTTGTCATTTTTGTCATTTTTGTCATTTTTGTCATTTTTGTCATTTTTGTCATTTTTGTCATTTTTGTCATTTTTGTCATTTTTGTCATTTTTGTCATTTTTGTCATTTTTGTCATTTTTGTCATTTTTGTCATTTTTGTCATTTTTGTCATTTTTGTCATTTTTGTCATTTTTGTCATTTTTGTCATTTTTGTCATTTTTGTCATTTTTGTCATTTTTGTCATTTTTGTCATTTTTGTCATTTTTGTCATTTTTGTCATTTTTGTCATTTTTGTCATTTTTGTCATTTTTGTCATTTTTGTCATTTTTGTCATTTTTGTCATTTTTGTCATTTTTGTCATTTTTGTCATTTTTGTCATTTTTGTCATTTTTGTCATTTTTGTCATTTTTGTCACTTTTATAATTTTTGTAGTTTGTGTAATTTTTGTCATTTTTGTCATATTTGTCATTTTTGTCTTATTTGTCATTTTTGTAATCTTTTACCCAAAATTTAAGCTTTTGCTCACTGTTCGATCAATTTTCAGGAACGGAATTCAAATGACATTTCAAGAGAAGCTGGAGAATCCGCCCGAGTTCGTATTTTATGAATATTCGCCACACTTGTGATTGAAAACAACCGGGAGCAGAGGGAGTCGTGAATAGGAAAACATTAAGTGGAACCACTTCCCAAAGTACATTTTATATATATTTATGTTGGTACACATAGTTCGATTCAGTTGTCGAACTGGAGTGACTTGTTAAATTCATGTGATTCCCAGACTGTTTTTTAAAAGAGGCGAAAACCTACATCGAATGCTGAGTTGAACTTGCAGTGCAAGAATGTTTCCCGCACAAACAATTCGATTCAATTGTCGATGGAAGCTGAGTTGGTCTGGTTCCGTGGGAGGTCATTTTTATGCTTCTTTATTGGCGATTTTCTTTCTCACACAGGCACCTATTTATCAAATAATGACCAGAAGAATGATGGGAGAAAAAAAACGTATCAACGACGACGACGGATGGAAATTCCGTAGAGCGGAAAACCACTAGCAGTGGCTGTGGGAGGAAGAAATTTCACTTTGAAATAATAATAAAAAATACAGCTCCAGGAAAACCGCAACAACAACGGCCATTCCTCGACGAACAGACGACACGGACCAAAAGCTTAAAATGAAAAACGAAAAAATGCAATGTGGAGAAATGTTATCACGATGTTTAGTCAGTCGAAATAGCCATACTAACAAGAATGTCTGACTTGTGTTAGTACACCCAAAATTCAGCCTCTGTGCCAATGGCGTGTAGTCAATTTCATAGCATCATTGGTACAAGAAGATAACGCGACCGGCACTGATTCGATTTGCGCCCACCGGCATTAACCTCCCAGGGCAACCGAATTGCGTATGTCTGAATGAAACAAAATAAAAACGTTTTCGCGTCCCTCCCCATCGCATCACAAGCCGAAGAAGGATGGAAATAAATACCGGCCAACACCAGGCAGCCAGCGAACCGAGCACTGTGCGTGTGAATGTAGCAAAAGCAACAACAAAAACATCCTTCTAATTCAATCGACCGGCAAACACGGCTAAGCTGTGCGTGTGTATGTAGCAATAGCAACAACAAACACATTCCTTCAATTCACCGGCAAACAACACCGGCCAAGCTGCCCGGCTTCAGCAGCTGTGTATATGTAGCGTGTGTATGTAATAGCAGGCAGTAAGCAAAGCACAGTTCTCATTCAATGGGTTTCCCGTTCCTTCACTCCCGTTCCCTTTCCCGTTTCCATCTTAAGACAAAGGAATGCATTGAAAGGAGGCCAAACGCCGGGAAGCCGCCGTTGTACGTTTTTTGTGATTGATCGGTAACAGAAAGCCTATGACAAATATACCTCGTCCAGCATGAAGCTCGAATAGTACACTGGTTATGATGTCGGACTGGCATGACGGTGATTTGAGTTCGAATCTTACCACAGCGCTGTGGTTTTAATTTTTATTTTCTTGTTTCTGGGATGAATTATCCAATAGGAAGGAAATCCCATAAAATGTTTTTCTTGTTTCGCTTGAATGTAGTGGTCATCATTTTGGTTGGGAGCCGAGTCCTTATGCCAGTTACGGTTTTTCAAACATACCGTCTTCGGCACAGTGCACATTTCAGCGCATTATCGGCACAGAGATTTGCTAAATAGGCATAGGATTTTTGCAACCTCTTCTATGGGTGTAGGGAACCAGCACACAAAAGCATAACTCTCTGGTTAAACCTGCTTAGGGAGAGGCAACAGAAGCCAGTTGATGTTACAGAGAAGGAGAAAAAAAACACGGGAGACGCGCGAAAGATGGGACATAAGAAACCGATAGAAAAACAACCTTCATCCCTTCTTTCCTTCTTCCATTCATCCCAACCACCCTAACTATCCGGGGTTCTTTCGTCGTAGTCTGTAGCGTCTTCATTCTTCCTTTTGATGGAAGAACCGAGCGCCACTTGTGCCAAACCTCCCCTGCTGTGAAGCTTCCCTAATGTCCCTACTAATGCTTGAAAGCCGGTGTCGATGCCGGCACACCGGTTCCTTTACATAGGACTTTTCTTCCCTTTTTTCTGTTTTCTGAGTTCGGGTCGATGTCGTCAGCTTGTTCGGTTCATCGATGCTGAGGGTGATAATGAGGGATCAAAATAGGGAGGTTGGTGGAAGAATGGTCTTGGGGTTGGAGCTCACTTTGAGGGTGTCCTCGCAACCGGCTGCTGTTGTCAGGTTCCTTTTTTTAAAAGCCGAGATCGTAACGGCAACGTGTTCTATACTGTGGGTTAAAGTTTTTGCAACAGACATAAATTTCTTCTGATAATTAAGGTCAATCGGTAAACTATTTGAACGCTTAGCAAAAACCGGAATTCCAATTACCTAAGTTAAGAGGATGAGCTTTTTTTGCAACTAGTAAGGCATTTCTAATTTTTCAGGCTTTACTCCTGGAATTTACCTGATACTTAGAAGCAATACAATCATTCATTTGGAAAAGTTTCACGACGGTTGCGGATTTCTCGCCAAATCGACAAGAAGTTGGCATGACCTTCTTAGAATTCAATGAAACTTTATGGACATGAAGGTCTTACCCAAGGGAAGTAAATAGAAGGTGATTCGATCAGCCAAATTTCAGAATCAGCCATGTTAATTGCTTCGTTGCGTTTGTTTACCTTTAGTCCATAGAACATCTGAGATCTAAACTTGCCTTTTCATTTTAGCATACTGCTAGTTTGTGAACAAATATAACGAGCATCTCTCAACTTCACCAAGCTCTCCTCTCCTACTTACTGTAAAAGTCAGATAACCTAGTATATTTTAATGGCCTTCGTTTTACCCAGTAAAGTAATTCTGGCAAACTTAGTTTTCCTCTAGGAGAGGAAGACTTAAATTGTAATTGTTCAAATTTTAACTTTAGATGATTAGTTTCGTGTAGGGAGTCATACAGCAGCTAGATTATCCAATGCCAGTCTTTAAACTCCATCTTAAATATAAATTTTGAACTATATGGAAATGTTTTTCGGTCATTGCGAACTATCTCAAATCTAATTCTGTTATTTAAGCTATTTTTAAACAATCATTAATCAAACAAACATTATTTATCAGCTTCAAAAACTTCAACGAATTTTGAGCGAAAAAATTGATGATGTACCAGTCGATCAATTTTGTTGGTAGATGTCAAATCACTTTTCAATGCTTTTGCATAGGTTGGTTTATAATTTGCGTACGCCAGCATCGATAAAAAAAATAACTTCGGGAGAAAAATTCAATTTACGAATACGCCGTTAATAAGCCTGAACCTGCAAGAATTTTCCAGAACAAAAACCTTAATTAAATAATTGTTTAATGCAAAACAAGTGCTATTCAGCATCAAAAAAGTATAATTGAAAAACACTAAAGAAAGTAAATTTTGAACCTTCGCACTGGTCGGTAGATTTATGAGAGAATTTTGGCGTTTGAACGATTATCTAGACTAACATTTGAAAAGGGCCAATTTAAAAAAAAATTAGCTCAAAAAGAACAATTCCTACACTAATGTGGTTCGTGAGAGAGTTCTGAAAAAATGATCGAATTTTTAAAAAAAATATTTTGATTTTTTTTTTAAATCCTACAATGAGAAGAACGCATTTCAAAAACTTAAACTTAAACGGGTAATATAATATGGCCTACCACAAAAATGGAATGGAAAACAGTTTTTCAAATAAAAACTTGTTCATGTTTTTTTTTTGAATATCATGTCAGAATTTTTTTCCGTGTAGCTTTCCAACCTTTAATTCAAAAACTGTTTCGTTGAATTGATTGAACTGATTTCGAAAGAATAAGAGCTTCGATTGCTATAATTGATGGAAAAGTAAGTAAAAAACCTACACTGAAAAAAAACAAACTAAAAACTTGAAGTCGATTAAAAAAAATGGCTATCTCAGAATTCGATGATTTTTTTTTATTGGTGGTGTCTCCATAAGATGCTGGGCAGAAAGCCATTCGGCCAAAGGTCATTCGGCCGATGTACGTTAGGCCGAATGGGCCACTATTTCGGATGGGTTATTTGAGCGACAGTTATCCATCCGGAGGCTGTTAGGCCGAAAGTACGCGAATCCGAAAAGATGGTAGGCCGAATGGTCAAAAGGCCGAATGTTCATTTGACCGAGGCTGGGTCATTCGGCCGAAAGTCATTCGGCCGAAAGCCATTCGGCCGAAGGTCATTCAGCCGAATGACGTTAGGCCGAACAGGATATCTGGCCGAACAGGCCACTAGGCCGAATGGGTTATTCGGCCGACGGTTATCCAGCCGAATGCTGTTAGGCCGAAAGAACGCAAGGCCGAAATGATGTTCGGCCGAATGGTCACTAAGCCGAAAGGTCATCAGGCCGAATGTTCATTAGGCCTAATGGTCATTAGGCCAAATGGTCATTAGGCCGAATGATTGTTAGGCCGAATAGTCGCAAGGCCGAATGGTCGTAAAGCCGAAAGGTCGTAAGGTCGAAAGGTCGTAAGGCCGAAAGGTCGTAAGGTCGAAAGGTCGTAAGGTCGAAAGGTCGTAAGGCCGAATGTTCATAAGGCCAAATGGATGCTAGGCCAAAAAGTCGTTAGGCTGAATGATCATTAGGCCGAATGGTCGTATGGGTGAATGGATGCTAGGCCGAAAGCTCGTAAGGCCGAATGGTTGTTGGGCCGAATGGCCGAATAGTCGAATAGTCGAATCCGGCATTGCATCCATTCGGCCTGATGACCGTTCAGCCTGATGACTATTCGGCCTACCGACCATTCGGCCTAACTACTGATCGGCTTAACATGCAAGAAAGTGATAATATGTCTTATAAGGCTATGATCATTAAGTATCCGGGCACTTTATTTCGGTGATAGCTACGTTACTAGAGCTCGGATATGCTAAACTTTAGTTTCGTTGTGTTGGTTATGAAAAGGACTATCTTGCCTATTTTTGATAGATTTTTAAGATAACGTGTGTTTGAGACATTTACGATGCAAAAAGACATGGTAAAAATAAGTTTGCACAATCACCTCGGAATTCTTCATTGTCGGCTTGAAAACTCATGAAATGTTGATTTTTTTCTATTTTTTTTTGGCTCAAATGGTTAAGAAGTATAAGGAGCCACTTTAGGATGCTCACGAAGTTCAAACCCAGCATCGGAGTGGGACCCTTGATCTCAAATATGGGTAAAAAGACTATGGTTATTGAGAATAACTAGAAGTAGACCGCTTAACTATGCAGTAAATCTGTTTCCGGCTGGCAAAAAGTGTTGCCTAATTAGTAGACACCGAGTAAATAACTAATAATGAGCAGTTCCATGGATCGCAATCTTTGCAACCGGTTTTTTACGCAATGTGACAGATGTGTTCTGATGGACAAAGAAATTTATTATACAACCGAATTTAAGAGGTCAAATTTTTCGAAATGCCTACTCATGAAAAGGTTCGAACCAGATTCCAATTGTTTTTTCCAGGTGAATTTGTCTAAAATATCATGATTTTGCAAAGGTTTTGCTTCTGTGGTTAAAAAAATAAATCAAAACATGACTGAAAAAAGTGTGCAAAGATAAAAAAGAAATTGTATGAAAAAGTTAGAGTATTTCTTGAAATCATTGAAAAATATATTATTTATATTTTTACATTAAATGTCAGATTAACACCTTAATTTTCTCTACACACGTTCGTAACTGCCCGGATACTAAATGATCATAGCCTTAGGATTTGCATAAATTCGGCCCAACGACCATTCAGCCTAGTGGCTATTTGGTCTAACAACCTTCTAGCATCTATTCAGCCTTACGACTATTCGGCCTTACGACCATTCGGCCTATCATCCATTCTGCCTTACGATCATTTGGCCAGCCAATTATTCGGCCTAATGACCATTCGGCCTAACGAATATTCGGCCTTACGACCTTTCGGCCTAATGACAATTCGGCCTAACAACCTTTCAGCCTAGCATCCATTCGACCTTACGACCATCCGGCCTTTCGAACATTCCATTGAATTCTACCAAAATTGTCTCAAATGAATCACACCCGTAGCTGTACAAATCCTGGGATAACCGCAAACGTTCTCATAAGATCTCAGTCGTAAGTCAAGATAATTTAGTGCATTTAAAGACCGTTTTTTAAAAATCAGGACAATTCCGGCAATTTAAAAAATCTGCACGGTCTCTCGAAAATCAGGACAAATCCTGAAAAATCAGGACACCAGGCGCCTCTGCCCCTGGCAAAGGATATCGAAACAAAGCAGCGGTGCCAGGTATCCTGATTGATCAGGATTTGTCCTGATTTTTTCGAAAGACCGTAATGATTTTCCAAAAACTCTCGAGTCGTTCTGATTTTTGAAAATTGGTCTCTAAAATGTCCTGACTTTTTTGTTTTCCTATTTTCTGGACCTTTTAAAACGGTCTTAACACTTACATTGCTTCTCCGGAATTTTTGGAATGGCAGCATGAAGGGTTTCATCAGTAAAACACTGCGTTGTTAGGACTTGAAGGTCCATTGAAAGCCAAAACCCAAAATTAAGAACCTTTGGAAGTTTTAAGCGAAACCTGTTGTGGAAAAAAGTATGAAAAATATAGTGTTAAACCAGACATATTTTAAGATATCGAGTAGTTTACTGATGTGAAGTTTGAAAACATTGGTTCAGTTTTTTTAAGCTTTAAGGAGATCTGGCTCTCCCACTCCATTCGTTCTTGGGCCTGTTAATTTTGGTTATAACCCAAATAACGTAATGAAAAAGATTAAAATCCAATAAATTCTTTTATGAGTTGATTTACCGATTCTTCTTTTTATTATTATTTCAAGCTAAATTTTACTTTTTTGAAACCCCTCTCCCATGGAAAGGTCCTTCTCGTGAGCCTGGTTACCAGAAATTTTAAGACACCAGCTATATTTTTTTATACACAAATAGCTGATACCATACGAACTCAGTTTCGCTTTCAACTTATAATACATATGTGATGAATAGCTTGTGGTTGAATGATAATTGCAAAACATTTTCATGATGCTTGTGAGTAATGGATAAATAAGAATATATTTATTCCTACTAAAACATCGATATTCCATTTGAACACCCCTCGTTACGTCAAAATGCGGCAAACATCTCTCCTTAGGTAAACTCTCACACGTACAATGCTTTTTTCGGATGGAAAAATATTGAATAATTAAAATAGATGATCCCTTTCTCTGTCGCCTGAAACCAAATTTGAAATCAGAAATCAATTTTCAGCCCCAAAAAAAACCTCGCTTAAAAGCCCAAACTTTCTTGGCAATTCAATGCGCCCAATCGCGCAATTATTGCAAAAATATTTCAAATTCGGGGATCTGTCTGTGTATTTTTCTCCCTTATTCGGGGTTTTCGGACCAGCTAAAATCGCGACGATACTTTGACGCGACAAATTAGAACTCAATTTATTTGCCGTTTGTTTATCTTCTTCAGTTCTATTGCCTAAATATTTTGTTAACATGCTCAAAATCTAGTGCAAAGCCGAATTCAGTGGTTAGAGTAGTCTCAGAAAATGAATAAAAATTGATAAAAATTTCTTAAAACAGCTACCTTTCAACAGCCGTCAAGAATTTTGTACTTCGTGTTTCATAAATCTAAGGATGAAAAAATGTCAAAAACTACTTCAACTTTCTAAGTATCTTTTAAGAAAATTTCTACTATGACTAAAACAGCTTTTGCGGTTAACTCATTAAAAAGAACCATTTTTTTTTAAATATTTTTTGAGGCCATGATCTGAAGAATATAAAAAAAAATCCATATGTGCAGCATATAGCTTCTAACTTCAGTTTTCTCAAGCACAAAGAGAATTTTTTTAGAGCACTTTATAATTGACTTACAGCACTTTTACCGAAGCATGTTTTTTGGATTTTTTCTTAACTTTAAAATAATTGGTAGTAGCAGAATATTATGTGACATACATGCTTTCGAAAACTATAAATTTTATAAAAATCGGTTGAGAAACAAGTGAGTTTTAGCGGAAAAGGACTTAGGGGTTATTTGACCCTCGGCTGTTTCATCCCGAAGGATCACCTCTCAAATAGACTTTTTAAGGGAAATCTTCAGAAAACCCTATCTTGAATATACCTTTGAGCGGATTTTAAAAGATTGATTGCACATGAACGTCATATTTGGTTGGTTATCTTCCAATTACATTACATATATGTTCTCAAAACAAGAAATTAAATGACGCGCCTTTCGGTGATTCGAACGATGTATTTCTATCGTTAAATTATCCCTAATTCAGAATTTAGGGATTTGAATGAATAATACCCTGTGTCCTGCGGATGCGCCGTTGTATCTTTTTCGAAAAATCACGATATTTACGACTTATGTTTTTTCTTTCTTTGATACTACATGTTTCTCTAACACTTTTCATCACCTCCGAAAATTTGATAATTTGCAGGTACAAAGATGTACCAAGACGATTTCATAACATTAGTTTTGAACTACATAGATGTTAGTTTAATTTCGTATCGAAATTTTTGTGTATTTTTACTCCTCAAGTGTTTCACTTAACTTAGACTTTTCCTTCCAAAGCCCGGTTTACAGTTCGTGTGAACTCGCACGCGAACGTGAACGTGTCGAACTGGTGCTCAAATTTAAATTCAAATTTCTCAAAAAACATATTGTTCTTCTTCAAAACATATTCAGCTTTGAAAACGATTGATTTAATAAAATAATCCAAAAGTCCTTATCTTTGAATACAATGAATTTAAATTTAAATTATGAATTTAAAGTACTCTCAAAAAGTATTTATCAATTAAGGAGTAACAAGCTTTAGCGATTTGTTTCTTATGAAAAACTTATTGAAAGTTCGTTATGAAATAACTTCTACAAATAAGCCATTTTTTTCTTCTTGATAAAAAATTGACAAAAATAAATTTTCAAATTACTTCAAATAAGTGAAACAATCGAAAGGGCTTTTATGAAATTAAAATGCATCAGTTCACTTTTGTTCGTTAATTTGGCTGATTTTTAGTTCTCCTTAAAACACATTAGTTTTGAATGATTTCATAAATTTTCCAATTATTTCCATAAATTTTGTGAAGCACACATTTGAACAAAGCGGAATCTATGTTTTTTTTTTTTTTTCATTACACCCTGGCCATTCGATGATCCACATTTACATCTATTCGTCGAGGAACTCTTCCAACAGGTGCAATTAAATGATTCCCAAGCGGGTTGTAAAGTTAAGAAAAAAAAATCGTATGCGTTTCATTTCAAATTCGTAGTATTTTGAGCCTTTAAATGCCTTGAAATGCGCTTGCAATTTAAAAACTAATTTTTATAGTGAAAAATTTTTCCGTCATCGGTAAAAAATGTTTCCAGAATGCACATTGCCATTCGGACGTGAAAATGAACGTGGAATTTATATTCACCACTCTTGTTCGTTTTCCGTTTTCATGTTTGCTCATTGCGTCTACACTTTAAGCGGAATGGCAGTGAACGCGAAAAAAATATTCCGCATTGAAAATCGGGGGAATTGAAATCAAACCAATTTTAAAGGGTTTTGAACCAGGAAATCAGTTCAAAAGTATTCTATCAACCATTCCGCATCTATTCCACCCAGTTTTGCAGCCTTGGAATGCAGTATAGTCGAGTTTTTTTAAAAATATAAGTATTTCCATTTCCACGTACGCAAGAGGTGTAAATGCACCTTTATTCAAAAAAAAATCTTCTTTAGACAACTTCTAGTTGTGGCCAAGTAGCTCAGACTATATGTCCTCTAAACTTAATGAGCTAACGTTATTACCGATTATGATGTGTTTACCGTTTTGAGGTTTTTTGGCTACAAGTGGCGGCATACTTTGATGGGGTCCACTTGATGGCAGAGGTGTGTCCGTGAATGTTGTGACAATATAAGATAAGGAAATGGATACCAAAACAAAATGATTTGACGATCGACCAAGCAAATATTTACTTTTAAACGTGATTTTACCTTGAAACATTAATTTTTCATCTCTAAACTTCATCTCTAAACTCATCTTAAACTCGAAAATATGTTGATCCCCGGAATAAATTTAAATTTTGCTGTTCGGTAAAATGTTTCAATCTGATGGATTCCGAAAAAAAAAGTCAAGTGGTTCGAGTCATTTTTCTATGTTTTTGTGGTATTGGTTATAACTTTGGTCACGTATTTTTGTGTCCCGTAATAGAAAACTCTTTTGGAGATTAGTGAAAGCTACCATGAAATGTTTTCACGTGAGTATGATGTAAATTAATTTTTTTCTAACGAAAAAATTTGTAATATTGAAACTCTTCAAATCAGTCGAGGAACCGATAATTACAAAAATATATTTTTAAAATTATAGGTAAAAAACCTGTCCGGTAGTAGACACATTGAGCATCAATCTGTTAAAAATTGTTTTAAAAGCTTTCCCTTGGTTCTCCATCATTTGTGCTTTTTTGTGCTCTCTCGTTTTTGTACTTTCAACTTTTGTTTAGATTTTTTTGCAATTTTTCAAAATTCGTTTTAAAAAGTTTATGTTAATAAAACAAATTTCTTTTCTATATACTATTCCTTTCATAATTAACCTGCAATGTAGACACAAACGTGACGGCTATGTTGCCTGCCCCACTTGCAAATGTGTTTCGAACAAAGAACTCCTCAAATTTCTTCGCCAACTCTGCCCCCTAACCAACCACTTTTCATTCTTCCCCCAGCTGTAGCTTTTGAAAACGTGAGCATCCATTCTTACTTCGGTCGTCCCGATTCTGCGCTCTTTTTTTCTATGCTACTCGATACAATCTTCACCATTCATTCGGTTTGAAGAAAAAAAAACACTCCTTTTCTTATGCCTCATGGCTCAAACGGTAACTGTTATTCTGCTTCAGCCGGTTGAATCCAAACTTTTTACGGGAGAGCACGTGAGCTCCGTCCGAGACGTTCTGGCCAGGGCTCACCCGATTCTAACCTCAAAAACGTGTGGCGGTTCGAATCCAACGACCGAAACCAATTCCACACACGGCTTGGTGTTCGGCCTACGGTGTGCGTGGCTCGTGGAATTCCTCGGCTTTGATCCGTGGAACACGATGAAGTCTCCCCAACGACGGCCGACGACCGAACTCAATTCGCCCATTTCAATTCACGGCACATCAACTTCGGGATGCCTATGATATAAACAAAAACGGCAACCGATTCCGAAACGAAGGGTTCTGTTCTGGGTTTTGGGTTTGGCTCCAACGAAATAGTGCGTTCTGGGGAATCGGTACACGGAGAAAAGGGAATTTAGGAGTTTTGGAGCACGTGTGTTTCTGCCGTTTGCCGTGTGATGTTTTTGCTTTGATAGAGAGCTGATGATGGGTGTAACCAATCGCGCGTCTGATGCCTGCAGTTCCTGCTTGGCTTGAACATTTTACGACTCACGCGTTTTGCCGGATTGTGTTTTGAGTCCCCTTCTGAATTCGTTTGAAGGTGTAAACATTTTTCTACTGTAATCACGATTTGATTTGTCTGCGGAACGGGACTTCATCTATAACATCGTAATGGAATACGATTTGTTGCTTCTGTATAGTTTTACAAAAAAAAACAATTGAGTTCTAAAATTGCAGATTGTTAATTACTTTAATACAATTGTAGTTTAAATTTGGAGATTCAATTATCATATGGATTTAACTACCGGAACCAGCCAACATTGAGTTTTTTTTATTGAAGAATTCATAATAAATTCATAATTATTCTTTTTAATAAAAACCTTCTTATTTTCTCAAAAAATAGAAACAGCAAAATTTTCAAATTAAAACTATATTAAAAACACAAGTATTTTTTTGGAATTCTGAACAATTGTTTTATTTTTTTTTTTAAATGAACATATTACAATTATTGTTTTGAGCCCTTTTATTAAGCAGTTGTTGTTGAAAAATCAAACATAACATATCGAAAATCAAAAATAAAAACAATTAAAAAAACTGAAAAAAGTATTTATTAAAACACCATGCGTAGTTTTGCTTAAACATTACATTAAATGTGCAGAAAATAAAAATAACTTGTTCAAAAGTAGAGAACAAAAAGTAAAGCAAGTTTTTATATTGGGCTTGAACAAAATATTAATTTAACAAAAATCCAACATTTTAAAAGACATGCAGTCGACAAATCTTTTGTGGTATAAAATGATAAAAAAAAAACACTTAAATTGAAGTAAAAAATTCAAAAAAAAAAAAATATTGAAAAAAAAATTTAATCATGACGAATAAAGGAAAAAATAATAAAAAAAATGTTAATGAAAACATAATATTTATTTAAAAAATACTTAAGAAATATAAGAGAAACCACCGCCAAAATATTGAGATCCTAAATAAATTTTGTTCGTTTTAAAAAATAAATAAATACACAAATTTGAAACAAATAAAAAAGACAAATATTTTATACGTTTTCTTAGAACACAATTAAAAATTTGACAGATAATTAAAACGAGGAGATTCAAAAAAATCATATAAAAATAATTATATATGAAATTTTTTCAACATTTTAAAAAACTTCATCAACATCCCCAAATTTTTCAAAACTTTTCAAATCTAACAATTTTTTTCATATTTTATCGAAACACATATAACATAAAATACACAAGGTTTCTAAAATAATTTACAGCAAGAATAAGAAGAAATACATTTTTTTCAAAAAAAAAAACAAACCATTGAAAAAAAATAAACAAATATTTATACAAAAATTACAAAAATAAATTTTTTTTTATTTAACAAAAAAAACAAAAACATGCAAAAATTTACGAAAGATGACAAAAATAAACAATAATTTGTAAAAATAAACCAAAATTAACCAAAAATTAACAAAAATTTATTTTAAAATTTTAACAAAAAATTACATAAATTCACGAAAGTTTACAAGAATTTACGACAATTTTCAGAAATTGACAAAAACTTACAAAAAATGACAGATATTACCGGAAAAAAACTGACCAAAGTTTAATAAAAAAATTAACCTGAAAGTATTTTTGTAATTCGTTACAAAAATTTTCAAAAAATAGAAAATTAAAAAAAAAAAGGAAATTTACAAAATGTACAAAATTTACAAAATTTACAAAATTTACAAAATTTAAAAAATTTACAAAATTTACAAAATTTACAAAATTTACAAAATTTACAAAATTTACAAAATTTACAAAATTTACAAAATTTACAAAATTTACAAAATTTACAAAATTTACAAAATTTACAAAATTTACAAAATTTACAAAATTTACAAAATTTACAAAATTTACAAAATTTACAAAATTTACAAAATTTACAAAATTTACAAAATTTACAAAATTTACAAAATTTACAAAATTTACAAAATTTACAAAATTTACAAAATTTACAAAATTTACAAAATTTACAAAATTTACAAAATTTACAAAATTTACAAAATTTACAAAATTTACAAAATTTACAAAATTTACAAAATTTACAAAATTTACAAAATTTACAAAATTTACAAAATTTACAAAATTTACAAAATTTACAAAATTTACAAAATTTACAAAATTTACAAAATTTACAAAATTTACAAAATTTACAAAATTTACAAAATTTACAAAATTTACAAAATTTACAAAATTTACAATATTTACAAAATTTACAAAATTTACAAAATTTACAAAATTTACAAAATTTACAAAATTTACAAAATTTACAAAATTTACAAAATTTACAAAATTTACAAAATTTACAAAATTTACAAAATTTACAAAATTTACAAAATTTACAAAATTTACAAAATTTACAAAATTTACAAAATTTACAAAATTTACAAAATTTACAAAATTTACAAAATTTACAAAATTTACAAAATTTACAAAATTTACAAAATTTACAAAATTTACAAAATTTACAAAATTTACAAAATTTACAAAATTTACAAAATTTACAAAATTTACAAAATTTACAAAATTTACAAAATTTACAAAATTTACAAAATTTACAAAATTTACAAAATTTACAAAATTTACAAAATTTACAAAATTTACAAAATTTACAAAATTTACAAAATTTACAAAATTTACAAAATTTACAAAATTTACAAAATTTACAAAATTTACAAAATTTACAAAATTTACAAAATTTACAAAATTTACAAAATTTACAAAATTTACAAAATTTACAAAATTAACAAAATTTTCAAAAAATTACTAAAATTTATAAAAATTGACAAAAATTTAAAAAAATTACAAAAATTTACAAAAATTTAAAAAATTTACAAAAGTTTATAAAAATTTGCAAAAATTTTCAAAATTTTCAAAAATTTACAAAAATATTCAATTTTTTACAAAAATTTACAATTTTTTTTAAAAATTTATAAAATTTTAAAAAAAGTTAAAAAATTTACAAAATTTTTTAAAAATTCACAAAAATTTACAATTATTTACAAAACATGTATAGCTTAAATTTATAAAAATTTTCAAAAATTTACAAAATATTTCAAAAGATTACAAAAGATTACAAAAAATTACAAAATTGATAAAATTTTACAAAAAATTTCAAAATTTATCAAACATTTTGAAAATTTTTCTAAAATTTTTGAAAATTTTCAAAAATTTAAACAATTTATAAAAACATACAAATTTTTGAAGAAATTTACAAAAATATAAAAAAAATCACAAAAATTAAAGAAAATTTTCTAAAATTTATAAATATTTATAAAAATTGACAAAAATGTACAAAAACTGATAAAATTATACATTAATTCAGTAAATCAACAAAAATTAAGCAATTTACAAAAAAAAAACAAAAAATAACTTCAATTGTCAAGAATTTGCACAAATTTCAAAAATTTCAAAAATGAAAAAAGTTTATTAAAATTTACATGCCATATATATATATTGGAAATCATCCAACAGGTAAAAATTATCATTTTCAAATAATTTCTCAAGGTAATAAAAAAATATTTTTAAATAATCTTATTTTGTTATAAATTAATATTAAATGAGGCTCTCAGAGCCAAAGAGCTATAAGTGATAAAGTGGTCGATTTTGAGTTGATGATGCCAAACTGATCTTCACATTTAAAACTATATTGGATGATTTTTTTTGGATTTTTAGAATTTTATTTACATACTGTAACATTCGATAGAAAAATACAAATTTTCGAAAAATCTATGGAAAACGACCAATTACATTAATTTTGAAGCGCGTTTTCTCGAAATAAGCTTTTATGCACTTATTAGCCCTTTGGCTCCAAGGGCCTCATCATTTGCAGAAATTTGTTTAAAAAAAAAATTATTAAAAAAATTAAATTATTTTTCTGAAATTAATTTGAAAAAAATTGTTCAGATTTTGGAAATAAATTTTTCAAAAAAACTATTAAATTTGAAAAACTAATCAAAACAAATTTCATTTAAGCTTTTTTTTTTTAAATTTTTCTTACTTTCAACATAACCAACTTGCTAGAACCAGAGCCTTGAATCTTTTTTCCCTTACGAAACACAAATGTTTTTTACTACTCTTTGTAGCATCGACCTGGGAGAACTCTCGAACCTTATTTAAACTTCATATGAGTTAAAATTTTACGAGAACCATCTCTTTAATCGTCTCTAAATAATTTAAAATGTTCCAGCAATGGTTTTTCTGGCTCACATGTGTACTTCAGGGGGGTTTCCAAGGTTCAAACTTCTGCTGATGCTGCTGCTGTTGCACAGTCATCATTTTCTCGGGTGAAACGAGAGTTAAATTACATGTCGCTGCTGTTGAGTAAATGTTTGCGCTGGGATTCAAACCAGTAGTCATAATCCACGCATATTGCAAACACAAAATTCCTCAAACACAATCCTTTCTTCTTCCACCCTCGCATCAGGTTACTTTCATTAAAGCCCCTCTTCCCCGGTTTGAAGATCAAACCAGATTTTCCTCAGGAATGGAAAACTCATTCCCCTTTCCTTTGGACAAAGTTTGCTCCATCCATTTAACCCTTTTTTTCCATGGGGTTTCATTCTCCTGGAGATGAAGATTGATGAACTTGCGTAATGTTTTGCAAATAAAATTTTGTCTATTATTTATCCGAAAAACGGAGCAAATACTTGATTAATGTAGAAGGTTAAATTACCTGATTGACAGAAAATAAAAAAAACAGTGGGAGCTAATGGGTTAAAAGGGTTTAAAGGTACACAACCAAACCAACCAACCGACGTTAGCAAAAACCCAGTCAGGGAGCGACCATCTATCAAAGGGCCGTTAGAAATTCATGTTCTGCTACCACTTTGTTGATGTTGGTGTTGTGTTTCTGTTTCTTTCGCTTTTCGGCGCTTCCAAACACGATTTTTTAATCAACCGACAAGAAGACAAAACGGTTTAGCTCCTTTAATCATGATGAAGATTCCCCCGAAGAAATCGCTGCTGATGGAGTCAGGAAAATCAACATGCTGTATGAGGCATGGAGGGGCCGAAAGTCGGGAGGTTTTACATTAAAGAAACGCGTTTGTCACGACTGTCACCTTTGGAAAATTACTTTACTTGTAAGATGTATAGCTGCGCCATCTTGCTGTGTTCGGTGCCTCAGAAAAGGGTTTAGTTGAGCTTAACATTTGTAGAGATTTGTTTGTTTGAGTTGGTGCTCCCGCAAATAATCCATTTGAAAACCCATGTTGCTGAAGGCTCACTTCTTGATAAGTTTATTCGGTACTAAGCCAGAAGAAAGTCTTCCGGCAGTATGGAACAAGATTGAATGCAACCTGTGAAAATATGTACCTACATGATTTATGATAATTTTAAAAATATTTTAAATACAGCTTTACACTAATCGCTTTTTCAAAGATTTGATTAAGAGAAACATTTAACCTGAAGAAATATCTTCGAGAAAAGAAAAGAAACATATACAATTTCAAAACTGCGTGAAATGTTTAAAGGTCAACAAGGACACAATATAAAGATTTTTGACGCTACCTTGAAATCTGAAGATACCGGCTTCAACTTAACTTTAAAGTACAGTAAATGACCAAACCCCTGCAATATTGGTATTGGTCGAAAGGGCTCAATAGAAGTCGATTTTATTTTTATAAATAAAACTAGATAAAATAAAGTAACACAAGACAACGAGGAACGTGCCGCTGTTAGCCTACAAAAATCAGGCTTCCGTTAACTTTTAGAAATGAATAATGTTTTTCCATGATTGTTGCCTTTCGGTAACGAGCACCTTCGAATGATCTTGGACAAATATGCTTGCTTACCAGCCTGGAATACAGTAAACATATGTCTTTGCTTTTAAACTGTAGACTATTTGAGGTAAATTCTTTTAAACTATTGATTGAAATGTTCCTTATCTTGGCCCCGGTTCCAAATTATGGCCGTTTACGAGTTTATAATGTTGACCGTGTTGAATGTCTATGAATTTATTGCTAATTTTGAGGAGAAAATCACAACAACGTATTGAATTGTTTTCAAAAAGTCTAACGTTACTTAAAACTGTCAGTCTTGTTTATTTCAGTTGTGGTCAGAAGCTCAAGCACAAACTCAACTAGGCAAATGATTCATTGCATCCCATTTCAAATGTCGCCCTTCGGAATTTGCTAGCAATCGTATGCGGAAACTCGGTTTGCAAAACAACCAGAGCTTTCGCTCACTCCTGGCTGATAGAAATAAGTTAAGTAGCATCTCGTTCTTGCTCTTGTGAGAACAATTTCAATGAAAAACAAAAGCCATCAGGAGATGGCCTGGAAGGATCCGTCGATCCACATTGATCCGTCCATAACAAACTTGGTTAAAGTTTTATTTTCACAATTTCAACTTGGTAATTCACGGGACATTAAAGATAATTAAAATCAAGCTCGTATTTACATAACTTTTCAAAAATAAATTTTGAGCTATAATATTTTATGATAAGAGTACGAACACAGTATAAGCGCGAAGCGAAATGTTCCTTCACCGGATGAATTTCGCAAATTCGTTTTCGAAGGCCGTTCACAGTGCATGCGAATTCCGAAGCGATTCAACACTGAAAAGAAAACCTGTGGTGTTAAGCAAAAATTCATCACATATCAATCTTAAAAAAATGAGAGCGGAGGATATGTACCGCGAAAAGAAAAATCCGCGATAATTCCGGAAAACCGTATTAATTAGGACCTTGGGACCGTGGAAACAAGGCCACAGAGGATATGAAGAGGAATCTTTAGGAAATGAATGCACAGAGCCAAAACTTTGTACAGAGTCGGGAAATAGATTTTTTACGCAATTTTTTTTTTAACGAACCCGCACATATAGGATCTTAGTGAAACTTCATGTTTTTTTGAAGAGATCTAAATTCTACTTAAGATTAAGCGTAGGTACATCTTTCAAGGATATAATGGCTAGCATTTTACTAATGCTAACACCACACAGTGGGCCAGGAACCACACTTTTGCGGACAAAATTGAACCCACCGACATTTTTTTTAAATGCATTTAGATCATAATCACAACTGTCACTTCTCGAAAAATGAGGTACAATATATTGAGATTTGAAAAATGTACAATTTTAACATATTTTTTGCGATAATGACAGAAAAAATCTTCGAAACAAATCAATTTTCCGCAAGAATATCTCATTTGAGTCTATTTGAATCAAATACAGTGGAAATTTGAAAACAAAATGCTTAAAACAAAAATAGGTAAAAAAAAAATTTTTTCCAAGGATTTCTTAAATTATTATTTTCCCAACGTAAGTACACAACATAGAGCTTGACATAATTTACAAAGATGATGTAAAAGGTGTAATTAAAAACTTTGTAGAAGAAACCATACCTGTAGCTTGCTTCTGTAGAAAGTTAGATTTTAGCGCCACCGTGCGGAGAAAAATGGAACTAATTCAAATCCATCAAGATAGCGCAAATATAGTCGAGTAACTTTGTCGAAGACACCGATGAGCTACAACGAAGCCTCTGGCCTGCAGTGAATTTTGATCGCAAAAGTGTGGTTCCTGGCCTACTGTGCACCACCAACCCACAGAAAGAGTATTATTTTGCCGTGACCAAGATTTGATCTCATGGCTTCTGGCTTAGAAGACTTGAACGCTATGCCTAGAGGCCTAGAGGCCACGGTCGGTGGCAAAATTTTGAAATCCGAAATGGCTACTTACGCCTTACTTCAAAATGCTTAAAATGAATGGAAATCGCATGAAACACCCACAATATAAATAATGGAGTAAAAAGACTCCATTAGTAGAAGTCGAATTTCGCTGTCTGACGCCATAGTACATGGAAAATAACAGGTAGGCCATTGCGCTTAACCTCACTTGAAAGCTTCGTGTATGTACACAGCATGCTTGCATACCAACAAAAATAGTTATGAAAATTTGGCAGTTTTATATAGAATGGCAATCAAAATTATTAATTTCTCCGTCAATAGCTATTCGATTCCTTTGAAAAGAGCCTCAGATTAAAGATTGATTCTTCAGGCTCATCGGAAACTATTTTTTGCTTTGGATTTTCGGATCTGAACCATAAATAACGAGCATTCAAAGGAAATGTTCATCACCGTCCCTCTTTTTTAAGAGCAAAAAATTAAATATTTTCTTCTGTCTATGTTCAAAATTTGATAAAGATGTAAAATACTTCATATTTCTGTGATAAATAATCAATTTGTTTGATTTTTTTGTTCAAACTGCACAAGAAAAAGACCACACAAGGCAAAATAATCACCAAATTTTAGTTTAAAATCGACCAAAAGCCCGTTGTATATTACTTTCAGCGATTTTGAAAACCCAAATATTGTTCGTTGCATTAAAATGCATCATTGCATATTTTTCTCATAATTTTAATGATTGTCAATTTAAAGAAAAAATTGATTTTCTGTAAAATTCCATACATTTGCCAGTTTTTTCCATAACTATTTTTTGGAGCCTTTTACCAATACGTTGAAAGAGAGCGGAATAGCCTACCTTGTATATTTCAAAGTACTATGGTCTGACGCTATGGTAAGCCATCTTGAAATCCAATGTGGCGGCTTCCGCTCAACTTTAAAATTTTGTAAATGAATTAAAATCACATGAAAAATAATCTAACAAAACTATGACAAAAATATAACAAAGTTATGATAAAAATTTATCGAAAATATGACAAAAACATTACGAAACTCTAAAAAATTTGTGAAAAATATGACAAATGTGATATAAATATGATCAAAAATGCGAAAAATATGGAAAAAATTATTATAGATTATAGAAACTTAGCAATGAATGAACATAAAATCTGACAAAACTGTCAAAAAAAAATTACAAAATAATGACAAAAAATTTACAATAATGACTGAAAAAAAAATTCACAACACTATGTTAATATGACTAATGTGATAAAGATATGACAGCAGGAAAAACTAATAAAAAATGACAAATATGACAAAATTTTACAATAAAACTATAAAAATCTGAAAATACTTTGTCAAAAATATTACACATTTGATGAAAATATGACAAAAATACGACAAAAGTGACTAAAATGTGTTAAAAATATGACAAATATTAAAAAAAAGTATGACATAATGTAAAAAAAACTTTATAAAAAAGTTTTTCTTATTTTTTTGTTCCAATTATATTCGTTTTAACATCTTCATGTCATTCACGACGCATATAACAAGCCCGTAGTTTTGTATTAATTTTGTTGTTTTTTCGTCATATTTTTGAAACATTCATCATATTTTTGTTACATATTTTTCATATTTTTTTTAAGTTTGTCATATTTTGATTAATTTTTATCATTTGAGTGCCGTAATTGACATATTGTTGTCAAAATTTTATCCCAAGCAACCAAAAGTCTCGTTAAAAAGGTCGAACACAGCTTAATCAGCATAATCAATGTGCTGAAGTTCCTTTTATTCAGCCCAAAATTTAAGTTCTTATTAAAACTTTGAAGTTCCATTCCAGATTTGAACGGCCTTCTATTCAGCCCACAAGTAAACGTTTAATCAGCAAAAACAAAAAATAATTCTCCTCTCCTCTCTTATTTTGGTCATCACCATGCCCATGTGGTGCTGCCGGTTTCTCGGCATCCATCTTTATTCCTCCCATCCCCTTCCTCAAATGATCATACTTAATTGCTCTGTTTTTAATTTTGTTCGATACATGCCGGCACGCACGCCAGTTCTGCTACACAATTATTTGATTTGCTTACTCAAGCAATCAAACAACCTAATGGAAAAAATTAGTCCTGGTACCAGATTTGAACCCCATCCTCCGAGATGAAAGCCGAACACGCTGCCACGACGCCACGCCTAGATGTTGCCTTACCGGCAGCTAAAATTCGAAGTGGTTATAAGCTTCCTAGAATACCTGCAAGGGCAGCCAGCGGCCAACAGCAAAGACGCATGTTGAATATTACTAAGAAACATTACGAAATGGCGTATAAATCAATCATCCGTTAAAATAATATCGGTTTAAAAAAAAAATTAAATTCCATGTTTATAACTGTTAAGCATAAAACTATACAAATTCTTGATTTTATCTTGATATTTAATCAATGAATTGCTTCAACTGACATTGAATGTGTGGTAAATTCGTGGTAAGTAAATACAGTTGGACGGAATTTTATAAAGTCAAAGTATTTACTCTTTTCAAAAACAATCATTTGCGAGATAGCTTTAAGTTGTTCTGAGTTGAAGTTTCAAAATAAATTATACATTTCAACAATTTCCAAGCTCCAAAAATGATTTATTTATTATATGCCCTTTTGTGATGTTCGTTCACATTTCATATTCATGAAATAGCGGACATGTCTCAAACAAGGCTATTTGAGGAACTTTCTGGAACTTCGAGTCCATAGAAGGCTATTTTAGATCAAATTTGTAACTTTTGTTCTGAATGATGCGATTGACATATGTCACAGAAAAGGCTATTTGAGAAACTTCTTGGAACTTAAAGTTCACAGAAGGCTATTTGAGATCCAATTTGTAACTTTTATACTGTGTGGGTGTGATTGACATGTCACAAAAAAGGCTATTTGAGGGTTTTTTTTTGGAACTTCAAGTCCATAGAAGGCTTTTTGAGGAATCTTTTGTAACTTTCGTGCTCACATTCGAGAAAATTTGGTACCAATTCCCTTTGAAACCTTTATTCAGCGAAATTCGAACTTTGGAGGAACGAGTTTAAGTAGATATGAGACTTTTGGTTGCTTGGGATAATATTTTTTTATTCTATTCATCATAATTTGGCAGACTTTCGTTATTATTTTGTCATAGTTATGTTAGAACAATGTCATATTCTATCACATTTGTCATATTTTTGTCATTTTAATTTTTTTACTTTTGACATATTACTACCACCTCTGTTATATTTTTTTCATAGTTCTATGTTCTCTGTGGTTTTATTTATGTTTGTTTGATTTTTTGTGATGATATTGAAAATTTTGTTATTAACATGTTATATTTAATTTTTTTTTCAGTCAAATATTTGTCAGGTTTTTGTCATTTTATTGTCAAATTTTGATCATAGTCCCGTCATATTTGTCAAAATTTTGTCGTATTTCCATCACATTCTTCATAGTTTTGTCATATTTGTGAAATTTTTGTCAATTTTTATCACATTTTTGTCATTATTTTGAAATATATGCCATATTTTTGGCATTTTTTTAACCACATTTGTCGTATTTTATTCAAAGCTCTGTCATTTGTCTCTTTTTTGTTGGTCATATTTTTGTGATATTTCTTTCAGATTTTTATCATTTAATTGTCAAATTTTAGTCATAGTTTTTCATATTATTGCCATACTTATGTAATATTTTTGACATTACTTTGTCTTATTTTTATAACATTGGTAATATTTTTGTTTTTTTACACTGCTTTTTTTTGTAATTTTTGTAAGACAGTCTTTTTTTTCTTCAGTTATTTCGAATTTTCGAATCGCAATAATTAGAATCGCAAATCCTTCCAAATAATAATACTTAAAGTCGGTATATATCGGATATGATAAAAAGTATGCCCTTTTTTGTCAAATTTGTTCTCCCGCGCTGTATTCAAGTGAGAAAACAGCGTTGTTGTTCTCTATGCGATGAGCAGTGCAGCTAGATTTCTTAAACTCAGATGGATCATTTGGTAAAAATTGTCCCATGAGAGAAGCAACAAATATTGTCGCTGGCACAGGGGCGGTCCTAGAGTCGGCTCTTGGGGGGGGTGATTTTCCAATTTTCAAAAATCAGTCAATATAAAGGGACGTTAATATCTGGTGAAAAAAAGCAATCATTTCAGTGAGCGAAAGAAGAAGGGAGGAGTTGCGGGGGGTTATCCCTTTATAAAACAACCAGCGAATCTATAATAACCACTGCGAAAAATATTACTAATATTTTTTTTTTATTTGTAGGCTCATACTTTGGTATTTAAGAATTGTCACTTTAAGAGCTCTTTAAAAAATTTCTCGTTATAAATGTCATTTTTCAATGAAAATAATACACACGTTGTTGAGAGATGAACACGTAGAAAAAAAAATCAAGTTATCTTAATTTTTTTCCTGAGCTTCTAAATATTAGCGCTCTGGTATTTTATAATTTATCGGAAGAATTTTACTTTTCACCGATAAGCCCGATAAACAAATGAACAAACATAGCTAACGGGAATTGCATTCTTCATTGGGGTATTTTACTGAATCGTGATTTGGAAATTTAGTATTATAATTTTCAAATTTGGAAACACAATATATAAAATCAATACTTTAAATATAAATTAAGTAGAAAAACCCGATTATCAAAATCAGTTTCTAAATTCTGGAACCGAATTTTATTTGATTTGCTCTTGAATTTAAAGTTTTCATTCAAAATTTTCAACTTTAATTGTATTACAACAAATAAATTACAAAGAAAAGTTATTAATCTTTGTTCACCTTCACATAATTACCAATTTTTAAATAATTTTTAATTATAAAGAAAATTATGAAATGAAGGGTTAATTCTGAATGTAAATACTCTTCTTTAGTGAACAGTCTCAATCATTTGCAATTGAAATAGCCAAGCTTTCAGATTAAGAATATCAAACCTTAAGCTAAATTTTAACTAAAAATTTCAATATTATTGTGTAGATGAGCTGAAAGCAGTATCGGTGACATAATTGCTGTAGATCTAGAAATCCAGGAGTGTTGGTTAAAAATCACTAACAGATCTTCTGACTGTTTTAAATGATAGAATGCCTTGTGGCCGAAAAAAATAGTGGAATGGTAAGGGGATAGTTTTAGTTCACAAGGGAAAAACTAAACCATGGCAAATTGATTTTGGAAGCTTTTTGCGTCTAAAACTCGATTTTTTCCCTTCTTATTTTCTGGCATTGAGTAATTTTAAAACTTAGCAGTTCCATAGTGAAATCGGTCAATGATAATTGATGAAGTTACTAACCTGAACAACAAAAAATATGTTAAATCTTTTCATTATCCTTTATTCATTCAACGATGCAGGTCCGAGGGAAGAATGCTAAAAAGTAACAAATTCCTAGAAAAAACAATACAGATTTCGTCTAGATCAGGGGTGAGCAACACGCGGCCCGCGGACCGCATGTGGCCCGCGAGACCCTTTTGTGCGGCCCGTGAAGCTTTTTTCTAATTTTTATGCCTTAACTTTTTTCTACATTGGATTGTTGTGAAATTTTATATGACTTGATCAAATATGCACTTATCTGCATTTGCCTCACAATCAGTCAGATAGTTAACCTTTATCTGGCATTTCAAGCATTTTTTATGTTCTGTTCAATGCAAAAAAGCAATATAAATTATTGGCATAATGTAATATTGGAGATTTTTTTTTTTATTCTGCATACATTTTTCCTAGCTATTTACCACTTTGAAAAGCAAAATCCATCAAAGTGAATCGGAAGAACAGCCAAAAATCCGAAGCTATGCATGATCAAAGGAATTGCGAAGTCCGTTGCAGAAGTCATTATTTTCGTTTCAAGCTAAAATAAAGTAGTATGATAAAAAAAGTGCTCAGCGGTTTTTTTTTAATTATTTTATCCAATTCGGCCAAAAGGATTGTTCTGTAAGAATTCAAATACTGACAAAAATACATAAATCAATACCTTGTGAAATATTTTTTATTTCCGAATATTGACGAAAATAACTAAAGTTTAATAATGAAGAATAATGAAGCCTGGGTGCACGATTTTAGATTTTTTATCAGCATGAATCAGCCGGCATCAAAGTTATCGACAAAATTTATTAGTTCTTGATGAAAACAAAAGATATCTAAAATAATGTGATTCGATCCAAAAGGTCTTTATTTGTGATGCTTTTTTCCAGTAATTTGAACGAAAATTTATAACAAACATCGATAAATTCAGTTATTTGACTTATAATTAACTCATTTCACACTATCAAAGTAATAATATAACTTTAGAAATCCAATGATCTTAATAAGATTAAAATAATAAAAACCTGGATAAAAATTCCAGAATCAAGAATTTTTGTTTTAAAGATAGTAGCTTAAAAATATGTGAAATTGAACATTTTTCTGTGATTTCGACAATTTTTCTAAACATATCAATTCAATGATCCGATACAAAACTTCAATTTAAAAACGGGGTTGTTTACCGGTTGTATGTAGAGAAAATATCTTGGTTTTGAGGACAAGTCTTAATTGTGGAAAAAAAAATCACAGTAAGTCAATTAGCAATTCAACTTTCAATGCTAAGAAGGCGGTGATTTCTTGGAATATATATTTTTCATACGATTAGTTATTACTGTGATAAGCTCCAGAAAATTATTAAATGTAAGTGATGACAAGTAGTACTATCGGTTTTAACAAGAATGTTGTAAGAACGAATGTTCGCCAAGAAGTACTATTAAAACCTTGAGAGAATTTTAAAATGGCAAAGATTCAGTGATTTAATATGGGATATTTTAAAAGTCGTGTTGAATTTCAGTTTTTAAGCACGTGAATTCGTTTTATGTTTCCTATTTCAGATTTCATTGGGCCGAAAATTTGTATTTCTAAAATACGACTTGAAGCTCTGCTAATTAAAAAAACAAAAATTATTTTAAGTGCGGCCCGCCGACAAAATTTCAAAATCAAATTGGCCCGTTAGTTCAAAAGGTTGCTCACCCCTGGTCTAGATAATTTTCGTATTTTACAAACACCTTTTAACACCTTTTTTTTCTCAACTTTTTTGATATTTTAAACTTTTGCTAAAAAGTGCACAAATTTTCTCCAATGAGCCTTGTATTTTCAAAATTTATACCGGAAAAAGAGCTGATAAAATAATACAAATTTGCATTTAGAGCTTCTAAATAAGTTGTAATCAATTTTTTTCAAATTCTTTGCACTTCGGAAAATGTGAATTTCGTTTTCTTGTGTTATAGTTTTGAATGCAGATTTTGGGTTCTAGAGATGAATTTGAATCTCTATCTCCAACACCAATTTCTGAAACAGCTGATATAAATACTTTGTTGTTCCTTTTTGGCACTAAAAACTCATAGGAATCGATTGATTGTTGCTGAAATCTCTTGAGAGGATTTTTTTTTAAATTTAAACTCTTACTATGAATATTTTAAATTCGATTTCTGTTTGGCAGTACTTGTATTTTTTTCACAGTCATCCATAATATGAATGTTTGATGTGATACATTTAAAACATAATTAAATAAAATCAGCTCTAAAATTTAAATTTTTGTTTTTGAATTTCATAATATAGGTTATTACTTTTCAGTTTATAATTCGTATTTGAATGGTGGACTAATAGAAGGGGAAAAATTCTCGCGAAAAAGAATCTTTACTGTGATTCGGAACCTGATTTTTATTTTGCAATTGAAGGCAATAAATGTTTGAAGTATTTCAGCGTTATAACCATTTTCACCCCCCTTTATGACTTTTCAAAATTAAATACAAAACAAAATCAAGAATTCAGAAGCTCTGAATTTGAAGCAAATACTAAAATTTGTTGCGATTTGCTCGTGTTAATTGAGGCATATGAGGGAAATTAGTGACAATTTAAAAAAAAAAGTTGTCCCTACATTTTATTAATAGAAAATTCCAAATCAACACTCAACAACACACTTTGTTGAGTAACTTATCAACAAAAGTTATTTGGTATAATTTGTTCCAGGGAATCCTAAGTTACAGCTGCTTAAGTTTGGTGGACCGACTTTCTTCAATATTGAGCCTTTTAAGTGATAAATTAACTTTTTTGTTGAGTAAACACCCCCACGGAGTGGAAAATTTTTAAAATTTGAAAGCACATCTACTAAGAAAAGTTCCAACTTTTTATAGAAATTCGAGTTTTGCGGGTATTTTGTAACGGATTTTTGCCGCTTGGGGGGGGGGGGGTGATCACCCCGATCACCCCCCCCCATAGGACCGCGCCTGCGCTGGCAACGGTCATGCATTGAGAGCAAAACATTCGCTCTCTCACATACTTTCAGGATGTACGAATATCTTATTGAATATCGTCCAATATGTATAATTCTTATCGCTTAACACGTTTGTCGCCACACTCATTTTGGTAGTTTTACTAGACGGGCCTAATCAAATTCTCGGAGAGAGAAAGCAAAGAGGGAGAACTCCAATATTTGAAATGAGCGGCTCACTTGAATGAGAGAGCGTCACACGTTTTTGATGTGACGGGGCCTCCCAGGAAATACACCTGTCCCCCGAATATGGGTGCCATGGCGACGAACGTGACGTGACTCATGAAATTTCACGTCTTCTTCCTGACTCCAGAAAATGCTTCTGAAAAAAAGTGTATGGATGAGCTCGATAGACCAATGACAGCTCATCCAAACGAAAATTTTGAGGCTATTTGCTGAGGGGATGCCAGGTGTTGAGGATAAAAAATTAGGACAATTTAAAATAAGTTTAAAGGAATGATTGATGAAATACCAATTCTGGGATTTCTAGTATAATCTGGCACTTACGGTTCTTTTCCGATATATGAATATTGATTTCATCATTCAATTTTGAGAGTCTGAAAAAAACTGTGCACTCTAAGCAAAAATCAGGGCAAAATCAGTGTCTGAGCAATATCTAAACCTGGGGCAGGAAGACTGAATAAAAACATCCAGTGCGAAGGTTCAAATCTTACTTCCTTATACAGTGGTTTTCAATAAAACTTTTTAGATGTTGAAAAGCACCTGTTATGCATTTTAAAATTATTTTATTAGGCTATGTTTTATTTTCGAACATTTTTGCAGGTTCAGGCGTGTTAATGCGCTCAAATTTCGATGAAGTTTTTGAAGCTGATAAATAATAATATGATTGATTATTGGTTTTTCTAATTATAGCCAAAATAACAGAATTAGTTTTTTTATTGTAACCATGCACCGAACAAGATGTTTAAATAGTTCATTTTTTATATTTTCGACAGAAATGGCAGACTGGCATTGTATAACCTAGCTGGTGTATTCGATTTCGATATTTAACTTTAAATCTGCTCCAGGTAACTAAGAAAATTTAAATATTGCGCCAAAACAACTGAGCAAGTCATTTACTCAATATACGAAATTTATCATTGAATGAAAACTTTTCATTGAATGTTCGATACAAAAACGATCCAGCGAATATCAGTCTTCCTCTCCTAGATCTATACGAAGGATCAGAACTTCTGACTCAGAGGCCTGTGTTTTACTGACAAATCAGAGCACATTGCAACCCAGCTGCTGATGCCGTTTCCACACAAACATATGGACCCGGTGCCAAACATACTGTTTTGTGTTTCTATTACTTTCATTTAATTATTGTTCAACCTAGTTTTGCTAACTTTTACAACTGATTTCATAACCAAAGTTGATGAGAAATTCACAATTATCAAACACTTCTATTTTGTAAACATTTTAGCCCGTTCAAGCTTGGAACTCCAAGCTAACAGAAACTCAAAACTGTATCTTTTATAAACATGTTTTTGTTGAAATGACATCACTGGTAAGTTCAGTTAGCGGAATGGCATGCCAAGATAAGGTGAGAAAAATATTGAGTTTGAATTTTCTTCAATCCTTAAAACAAATTGTTCGTTGTTTGGCAAAGATTATAATTTTATACTTTTTGACATGTTTTTCTGTAAACTTGTGTATTTTGAGGTATTTTTTTTTTCAGAAGAAAGGAAGTTTTCAAAGTCGATCCAAAAGTTGGCAGATGCACTAGCATGGTCAATTTTGGATTTTTCCCGACGATTTTAGTTTCATTTGAATTTCTGTTATAAGAAAATAAAATGCCACACAGTTATAAGGATTCAATTGTAGGTAAACGATATACCTACAGAATGTTATCATGAATGATTTTCTTTGATGTATGAATATATTTCAATTTTAGGCATAAATTTGACATGTGAATTACCAAAATGCCATCTGGCATATCAATATAAGGAGTATGCCAAGCTAGGGCTGTTTCCCTTAGCTTTCTTTTGTTATTTTTCTATGAAGTTTTCTTTGCGTCTCTTTGTCCTGTAATGTTGCCTGATTTTATTTATAGAATTGTTATTATTAGGTTTATTTAGATTCATTTTGTTTTCTTCTGTCAAATTTGATATGTTTTGCTTTGATTTGTCTTATTTTAAGCTTGTTTCACTTTATTCAATCTTGTTTTATCTGGTTTTGTAGTTTTTACAAGTTTTTCGATATGACGTTGTTTTACATAAGTATATTCTGTTCAAGATTTTTTATTCGTTGTTTTATATCGTTCTACATTATTTTGTCTTGATTTATTCTATTCTATCTTATTTAATTTAGCTTCTCCTTATTTTCAATTGTGTAAAAAAATTGTGATGAAAACTTGCCTAAAATATGATCCTGTTAAGCACAGTCTTAAATTTTTATTGTGTTATCCTGTTTCATCTAATTTTATCTTGATCAACCATACTCTGTCTTGTTTTATCTTGTTTTGTAATGATACTTTCCTAGATTGCCTTCTTTTATCTGTTTTTTAAGGTTTCATCTTCTTTTTTAACCTTGTTTCATCATTTCGTTTGTTTTTTATTTATTTTGTCTTTTTTTTAGTTTTATTCTTGTTTTGTCTTGACCTATTCTGTTTTGTTCAGAGCTTCATCTTGTTTAGTCTTGGTTGATCTCGTTGTTTATTATTTTTTCTTGTTCAATATTGTTTTAATTGTTTTATCTTGATTGATATTATTTTATTTTGATTTGTCTTGTTTTGTCTCATTTTAACTATTATATCTGGTTTTAGCTTATTGTACCTTGTTCAATTATGTTTTATCTGCTTTTACCTGGTTGAATTTTGAAACTATTCTTTCTTTAATTTTTTTTTTAGTTTAATGTGATTGTATTAAATTTTTTTAATTCATCTTATTTTATAAAATGTTTAGTCACGAAAATGTACCAAGACGAATTCAAAACATAAAATTTTACTTATTTTACCTTTATTCGTTTAATTATATTTGATTGTATCCAACAGTTTATTTTGTATTTATTTTTTTTTTGTAGAGTTTCTAATTTTTATCGTTGAACACATATTGAGGCAGTTTTGAGATTTTCAGTCATTTACACCATACAAAAAGAAATGAAATAAATCAAAATTGCAGATTAGCTAAGAAATTGTAGTGCTCATTCTATATTACGTTTGATTTAATTCGTTTAGTTTTTTTTGTCATTAATATGTATTTTTGAACAAATTGAGCAATTATTATTTCTCGCTCTTGTAATCGTCGTATGAAACAAAATGTAAACACAAAGATTTGTAACAAAAAAAATAAAAAACCGACATAAACTAGAACCAAATTTTCCATTTAGAATATTTGTAGTCTGAACAACACATTGTGCATATAAAATACAAATTTTAAAGCTGTTTTGATAACTTTTGTAGCAGTTTTCTGTGAATTCTTAAGACGTTGCATGCGACATAATGAAAGCTCATGTGAGATTTAGCCAAAATCTTGACAAGTTTTAATTTCAGAAACCTATAAAAACAATTATTCGTTCAATAAACGGAGCTCTGTTTATGTTAAATCGTACTTATTATTTTAATAGCTTCGAATTTTGAAATAAAGGTTCTGGTAAGAAAATTGGATTGGAAGATTTAGCTCGTTGATCTTACACATTTGGATTGGAAACGTTGATATTTCACATTTGAAATCTTGCGGTCAATTTTTATATTTTTATTTTTTCACATTAAACTGCCTAGCCAAAAAACCGAATCAAAAGCGAAGCGACTATTTTTATGGTCATAATTTCGTGTAGCCGCTTTGTTTTAACGGCCCTCGGCTTGTATGTATGAATTAAGTTTAGTGCTTTTTTCTCACAGAAAGACACAGATGAAACAACAAAACCAAAACGATGAACCGAGAAAAGGTGGAAACAAAACAGAAAAAAAACCACCGACGACCACCGGTGGTCAAAGAAAGAAATGGTCCAACGATCACTTGAAGGAAAACATTGGGTCAAAAATGCCATTAAAAATTAGGTTCTGTTCCGAACCGGATATTAAATTGAGCTTCTTTTTTCTGTGTCGTTTGATGTCCGACCGATGATAATTGGATTGGAAAAAAGTGTAAAACTGTAGGATGTTAGAAATTTTCTTCTTGAATCTTGAATTTCGAATCTTGAATCTTGAATCTTGAATCTTGAATCTTGAATCTTGAATCTTGAATCTTGAATCTTGAATCTTGAATCTTGAATCTTGAATCTTGAATCTTGAATCTTGAATCTTGAATCTTGAATCTTGAATCTTGAATCTTGAATCTTGAATCTTGAATCTTGAATCTTGAATCTTGAATCTTGAATCTTGAATCTTGAATCTTGAATCTTGAATCTTGAATCTTGAATCTTGAATCTTGAATCTTGAATCTTGAATCTTGAATCTTGAATCTTGAATCTTGAATCTTGAATCTTGAATCTTGAATCTTGAATCTTGAATCTTGAATCTTGAATCTTGAATCTTGAATCTTGAATCTTGAATCTTGAATCTTGAATCTTGAATCTTGAATCTTGAATCTTGAATCTTGAATCTTGAATCTTGAATCTTGAATCTTGAATCTTGAATCTTGAATCTTGAATCTTGAATCTTGAATCTTGAATCTTGAATCTTGAATCTTGAATCTTGAATCTTGAATCTTGAATCTTGAATCTTGAATCTTGAATCTTGAATCTTGAATCTTGAATCTTGAATCTTGAATCTTGAATCTTGAATCTTGAATCTTGAATCTTGAATCTTGAATCTTGAATCTTGAATCTTGAATCTTGAATCTTGAATCTTGAATCTTGAATCTTGAATCTTGAATCTTGAATCTTGAATCTTGAATCTTGAATCTTGAATCTTGAATCTTGAATGTTAAATCTTGTTTTATCCTTAAATTATAGAACAGTATATCATCTATTTTTTTCTGATTTCATTTCAGATTTTCCTGGTTCAGCGTGATATAGTTCATCGAGGTAAGTTCAACAAATATCTAGCAAATCGGAAAATTAACACATTTCAAATCAACAACAAAATGAGCTTTAACGAGCTGTTAAATTCACCAATAAATCTCTCGAAACAACGTCAAATTGGTCGCCTTTCAACGATGCGCTTTATCAGATTTCGTAGGCGTTCACTAGGCCAGCTCAAATTTGAATTTCCAGATCATATTTAGTGTTTCATTTAGGATTTAAAAATTATGTTTTTTTTCAGTCTTAAATTTGCACATAAATGAATCTCAAGATTCTAAAGTGAGATGAAAAATTAATACGAAATCGTGTTCAATTAAAAAAATATCAAATTTATGGTAAACATCTACAAATTAATGATATTAAAATTATTCTACATCGTTAGCGTTTTAAATAATTTTAAGTAACATTTTTCAAATATTCCTTACTCAGTAATTTTCAAATTCAAGATACCATTTAATTAATTTTTTTGAGTCAAAAGAATCCTATGTCAATTATTTATTCTGTGAGGTTCAATATTTTGAATCGGTCTAGTACACCCAGCACAAAATAGTTGTTGATTGTGACTCTCTGGCTCGGACCCGCGCGCGCCATGACTCTGGAAATTTTGTTTTCATTCTCAATTTTGTTTGTCACCCTCCTGTGCCGCGGCCATTAATCACGGGGCACCATGGGCCTGACTGGTGTGTGAAATTTGTGTGGACAGCTTTATTGAACTGCCCCCATGGCGACCGTCAGTTTTTGCTGAACCACCATTCACAGACAGTCACAGGAATGCGGCCCGCAAAATTAAATTCGCGTGACTTTTTGTTGTAGTTGTTTATTATTTTTACAAGTTTTTTGAACAGTATAAATTTAGAACTCTAATTTATTTTAAGTTTGATAATAAGCTCTAAATTCTAAACTCGGAATTCAGAATTTTGAATTCAAATTCCAGAATTCAAAATTCAGATTTCTGAATCTTGAATGCTGAAACAGAATTCTGAATTCTGAAATTTAATTCTGACAACTCAGTTTGAAATCGAAAGCTTAAACTCACTTAAGCTGATTAATTCTTTTTTTTTCTCTAAAATAAATAAACTTCCGAACGTTGAAACAACTTGGATAACATTTCATACAAAAATTATGCTCATAGTCGAAACCACAAGCATAACGTTTCTAATTTACAACCAATTTTGGTAGATTAAGTTGCGAAAAAAGAACCTCAAAAACTAAGCCATCTTAAGTCTTTGAAGCGTCTTGCTTCATAAATATAAACGATCTTCGGCTTTGGGAAGGTTTTCACCTTAGACAAGCAGAAAGAAACCCAAACTTAAAAATCTAGGATTAGCGCCTCAAAAGACTAAATATCATCGACTTACTTTTCGTCGACCGTCTGTCTGCGACTTAGTATTAGCAGAAACGAAACGACTAAGCCTCATATCAATTTGGCACCGATTTTTTATTATGAATTTTAATAAATTAGCGTCCCATCTTCTGCTTTTGGGTGAAAATGGTTCCGCTTCAAGGAGGAAGATGACTGAAATTTGGAAGTTGACTTCTTTGAGGTGGTCGAAAAAGACTGCCTGGCCAAAATTCCTCCCGCAAAAGCTGTTGGTGATAAAAATTGAATAAACAGATATTTTTATCTTTCCGCCGTCTGATGGTGCTGAAGATTGGCGGTATAAGCGACTTTGAAGTTGCTTTTTTTCTTGTTCATGGACTCTGTTCCTGTGGCGACAAACTTTCGATGCAAATATTTTACTTTATCGGTGGTAAATTGAGATAAACGAACAACGATTATTGGAAGATGGAACAGCAGCAATTTCTTTATACGTTTTATGAACAGACTTCGATCTTCATCGTTCAATTGATGGAAAACTTTTACAATAGCATTTGGAATTTTTGGAATAACATTAAAATTTTGAGGAATAACTTGAATAGCTCTAATTGATGAAAATTTAATAGAACGGGGAACAGGATTCTTTTACAAAAAACTTCCCCTAGCGAAAAAAAAGTTTAGTCCCATAGACTCTCACTTATTCAGAATTGAAGCCATTCATTTGATTTAGTGGAATTTGTCTAAATTTAGTATTATTATTTAGTTTTAGTATTCTAAAATCTAAAATTTGTTTCGCTATTCTAGTTAAGCTACAAAACGTTCTGAATGAATTTTTTTGAAAAATTTGTTGGTTCTTCTGATGTACCACAAAGCTCTCAGCCTGGTCATTTTTAATATTATTATTTATTGATAATGATCTTTCTTCTTTAACCCTTTAATGGATGACTTTTTTCAAATGAGAATAGCAGTTATTGATTCAGTGAAATAGTAACATTTTAATTCGAATAACACGACTGAACAGGTTTGAACTTGTTATTTTGGGTATTATAAAAGTTATGGCCTTCAAAGTTGAAAAATATTTTTTGTAATTCCTTATTATTTTCAATACGATTTGGCAAATTTCTTCCAAACCTTGTCAGTTGGGTATAGGAAGGTGTTTGTGATTGATTGAGGTTAAAAGATTTGTTAGAATTTGGAATTCTGAAGAAATATCAGTGATTTTCTGAAAACTACTTTAAAAAAAAAAGAATTTGATTTTTGCAATTCTTCCGCATACTTTGAACAATATCTCACATAATTATTGAAATATCGTAACAATAATACCATGCACTTATTACTTTTGAACTCTAAAATATTTTTTGTGAAATCATCACTCAAAAGTATCCACGCATTTCCAAGATATTTGGATTTTGATTAGTGTTGTTTTAAAACAACACTATGCATTGAAGCGTTAATGCTTTTAAATGTCATCATTGAAATAATATAAAAATGTACAAATTTACAAAAACAATTTTTTCTAGGAATTAAAAATATCGTAATATAAAAAAACTGCAAAACTGTTTCCGTTAATTTCAAGATTATAATCTGATAATTTTTTTTTTTTTGAAAAATGGTACGGATTATTCCCATTGAAAACTAATACCCTTTATTTATTTAAATTTAAAATTTCAAGTTTGTCCAATTTTCAATTTTTAAATTAAAAAAATACAAAACGGGCAGAAATTTTCATCCGATTTTTTTTTCATAATCAAATTTTTGTCATAAACACACACCTTTTAGAAAAATTCTCGCTTTATAAAAAAAAAAAACAGTCGCAATCTTTATTCTCACAGGGTTAAACGGAATTTAATAATTCTTTTCGTCGCTAAATTTTGCGATTTTCCATACTACTCCTCCTAAAGACACATTTCACCGTGACGTGAATACACTTTTTCGGACTTTTCAGAACTTTTATCATTATAGAGGTCAACTGATTTATTGTATACAACAACAAACAAAGTTATGATTCTTTAAATTTGTAACGTGAATTCAGCCAGTTTAAACACAACAAGGTTAGGAATTGAATTTAGGTCACAAAATTTTAGGCTATTCTGAACCATTCTTTACAGGCTTCAAGTTTTGTGTGCACTTTGAATATTGATATTTTGTTATTCCGACTTGTTTAATCATAAATATTTTCGTTATTTACCTTGCACTTGCACATAAACTTTGGTTTCTCGCAATTTAACTATTTTTAAGAATGCATAAAAAACGTATTAATTTTGTTTTTAAAACATATATATATATTCTTAAATTTTGGATCATTTTAAAATAATCCAAATTATGATCTATTTGTAAAAATCTGTTCATCTAGAGGGCCAAGACGGCAAATTTCCATTAATTGTTTTTACAAAATTAAAATTTTGTAACGTGAGTTCACTCATTCGCGCTCTTGCAACTCACCTGGATTTCAACAGATTTAAATGAAATTTAGTGATTCAGAATCGTCTGTCAATTTCAAAGAACATCTATATTCTTTTTGTTAGAAAATGTAGAAATTTTTTCGTGATTTTTTTTTTCCTTTTTAAGTAGAGTGAATTCACTCATTTCACTCACTTTTTTATCGCTTTCTAAAACAACTGCATTGAGTAGGGAATAAGGGCATAACGAGCACCCGGAGCATATAAAATAAGCACTCCTTTTTAGAAAAATGTTCAAATTCTCTCAAATAAATTTTCATGATTTTTTGTAATATCGATAGTATTAATTTTTCACCAAAACAGAAATCTCTTTATCATCTTTACAGAAATATACAAAAAACCAACTAGGTTTTCAAGTGACGATATTATTATAATTTTTGAGCACCGGAAATAAGCTCAAATGATCGTTAAATTACCTTGATCGATAAAATACGCACTGCAACGTGATGTACAAATTGTTCCTTAATATTCACCATCATTAAATTTTTGATTTTTCACTATAATCAATAAAAAGACGCGTTTTTACTTTTACTTGTTGAATCGGGGCGAACAAAGCCTCACCGGGGCACGATGAGCATTTTCTGCTGTAGAATCTAGCAGCGAATTCAAAGGTATTTTATAAAAATTGTTTGAAATGTTAAAACATAAAATTTTGCGCAATATATCAAATATATATTTCAACTCAGGAATGAGAAATATACAAAACTATTTTGGATGCCATTATTGTAATTATATTTGAGTCACGTTACAAGCTTTCCAAAGAATTTTGTAAAAATCGGTTGACAAACAAGAGAGTTTTAGCGGAAAAACGAAGAAATTGATGAATAAAACCTTATTTTTTTCTCAAGTTAGATCTAATGGATTTTAAATCTCGTCAAATGAATGAGCGTTTACCGAAACTATAAGGTCTTACGGCATTTTAGGAATTGTGACGAATTACTTTTGTTCAATTTGAATAAAATGGAATCTTATTTGAACTCAAGAATGTTGAAATTAAAATAAATTAATTTTTTTACGCAACTTATTTTTATTTTTTGTAAATTAATTTTCCAGCATATCGGTGAAAATGTATATTTTTGGAAAAAGAATTAAAGCATTGTATGGGTTTAGGAAGTGTCTCCTCTATCCCAGTCGTACTTCTCTATAAAAATGAAATGTTGCGGGTAAAGTATAACGTACGTCAATAAGTTTCCCTCGCAAAAATGCTCTTTCGCTCTTTTCAACATCTGTAAATTTTCTCCTTGCTTGTCTATCCATCTTTAACAATTTTCAATGCTGGTTTTCTTCCTCCAACAATATTAATTTTCACATATATGCGAAAATGAATTTACAAAATACTTATGTTTAATTTTTTTAGGAAGCTTTAAGAGAAAAAATTTCAAAAGTTCCATCGAATTTAATTCAGAAGTATCAATAAGTGCATCAGAATTGTGAAAGTGTTACCCACTTTCACAATTCTGATGCACTTATCGAAATATTCAGCTTGGTCCTCAGTTGTGGAATATCAAACCGTTTTGATTTAAAATTTAAATATTTCTCAAATAAATTTCTAGTTTTTTTCTGAAATAAATTTAATAAGATTTCAATAATGTTATTTTAATTAATTTTTGTTAAATTTCTTTTGTTAATTAGCTTATCTTTAAATTTAAACTAGTGAATATTCAAATTTTACACCATAATATGTTAACTGTTTTAAGATACAAATCCTTGATTTCAGTTCTAAACTTCTAAATGTAAAAATCTTTTAGAATTTTTATCTTGTTCCAGTATAAATGGCCTATTGTTTTCATTCCAGATTTAAATTGAAGTCTGTAAACTGATATTTGACTTAATAAATGCATCTAGAAAAAGGATTCGAGATTTCAGATATCCGATTCAAACATCCAAAATTATATATAATTCATGACTGGGCTGTAGGAAGAACTGTTTCATGAAGGGGGTTTTGGTGACTAGATTTTTTCTATAACATTTTTACTTGAAAAATGCATATGAATTCTCTGTTTACAAAAAAAAAATCTCATTATTTGGGTTTAAGTTCTTTCATATTAAAAGTGACTCATTTTAAATCATTACTTTCGAAATTAAGTCTTAAAAATTTGTTTTAAGCTTAAAAATATAAATGCGGGATCTTGAAGGCTTCAATTTAAAGAAAAACTTATGTGGAGTTCAAAACAGATTCAATTTCAATTCTTGTAAACTCGATACATTCCGATTTCCGGTTTTAGTTTATATATTTTCATAAACAGTATAATAAAGTTAAATAACAAACCATAATTTATGTGTTTTTTGTTTAACATTATTTTCTTCCTGCTGAATTTTTCTGAACCTGAAGATTATGAAGAAGTTATTTTTCAACAATAAATTATCATTAATAATTTATTTCATTATGGAAATCGTGTGAAAAAAATAAATAAATTAAAATTAAGATTTTTCAAACCACGTGATCTTAAAAATGAAAATAAGTTTGTGTTTTGTTTTAGACAATTTTTTATTTTCATTCCGAATTTGAATTCTGCATTTTGAACCTGAACGAAATTTTGAATTCCTAAATAAAATCGATTTCAGAATCCTCAAAAAAAATTCTAGTAATTATGAACCATAAAGTGCATTTTATAACGGAAATTATAACTTAAAATCTTTCATTCGAATTTTGAATCTTTGATTTTCTACATGAATTCTATCTTCGATTATTTATTCGTGATTCAACTAGTGAATCTGAAGGAAAATCCGGAATAATGAAACTCCTTTTTCAATTTTGGACCACCATTATGGAACATTTTTAAGTTTCAATTCTTCATAAGAATTTAACGTAAAAATTTAAAATCAAAATCTTAAATAGGTTTAATATTTTAAATATTTTCTTCCAATATTCCGAAATGATGAGTTTCGATAATGGAAAATGAATCTTATTTTTGAATTAAATACAAAAACAGGATTCTAGTCAGGATTTTATCCCAATGGTTAATCGAACTGTAAATCAAGAATAAAAAACTGGATACAGATTCCACAATCCGGTCAGAGGCCAGAATTTTTTATTTTTGTAAATACAAAAAAAAGGAACCAGCTCACCGTGAATGATTCAAATCTAAGCCAAATCTAAATTTTTATAACTGACTAGCACCGTAAAAAAATCAAATTTTAGTCTAAATTTGAATTCTGAGCTGTACAGAAAACCTTTAAAATCGGTCTTCTTCTCAAAACAAGCAACATTTTTCATAGTTTACATAAGACAATACTGAATAACTCCTCTAAAGATATTAGTATTACAGTACAGTGTATTACAGTTAAGTGTTCTTGTAGCCCGTTCAACCAATGTGTGTAGAAAATATTGTTTAAGTTGCTTATAAAAATAATTACAGATTATAGAATTATAGAGATTATTTTTTTCGCCGGAATCTAAGTTAAATTGCCTTATATCATACACCACCTTTTTCGACTCAATTGTCCGAAATATAGAAATATGGAAGTTTTCTTGAGTTTTCAATTTTTTTAACAAATTTCCAAACAAACCAATTTCTACCCAAAGTTTTTTACACGGTATCAAATCCGCCGTTTACATGAACGACTTGAAATATTTTTTTCTCAAATAACGTGATAGTTTGCGAGAACCATGGAAAATAACAATTAACGTGGCAAAAAACCATGTAAATAGAAGTCATGTAAGAAAAACTTACCAAAATCAATGTGCGTTAAAAAGAAATCCTTAGTGTACAATCAATTAACAACTTCGGCAGTTGGTAAGCGTATAAGTTTGGCTACACAACTAGCTTTTTTAAGATTTTCCTGAATGTCCAGCTTTTTTGGGCTGTGTCCCGCTTTTTTTTCGTGAAATGTCCCGCTTTTTTCTGAAAGTATCTGGTAAGCCTATTTTATGATGCCAAAATCGAATGGTTTTTTTCCCAACTTTTTTTTTACTTATTTCTACAAAAAAAATTATAAATTACCATTTTTAGTTTTTTTTATTTACACGTTTTTATGAATTTAGCTCTTCCTTTGTTTTGTTTACAATATTTGTTCTTATTTATGTCATATTTGCTTTTTTTGACATTTTTAGTCTTCTGTAAGAATTTGTTTTTGAATTTTATGAAATTTTCATCACTTTTATAATTTTTGAGGTATTTTAATTTTTGTTTTTGTAGTTGTATTCTATCAACATTTAAGAGCGCATGAACGTATTTCTAGTGTTTGTCTAAATCATATTGGTCCTGTTATAGTGAAAACTGTAAGAGAATTTCGTTTCAAAAAACAGTTCGATTTTGGCACATGTGCCGAAATCGGATGTTGCCAAAGTTGCCAAAATCAATTTTTTCCAAATACGAACGGGATCTGTATAGTAAAAACATTCGGGCAAAATCCGGGCAATCAGGCTACCTTAGTGAGTCTCAGCTTATTGAAAATTCGATATTCAGGACTACGGTCTGTACCCAAAATTCATGCACCAACATCTTTTGTGAATAATTTTTGATAGCGTTTTTCGAGTACAGTCTTTAAATATCTATCAACAAGTGAGAAATTCCTTGAAAAACTGTAGTAGAATTGTGGACCTGGGATAAAATTTTGAGGTTTTGGCTTTTTTTTTTTTTTTTTAATTTATGATTCAAAATATGTGGATGTATGTATTACCAATTTCACAAGTACATTCCCGTTGGATTTCGGCTACAATCGAGTTTTCACTAATTCCAGATTCCAAAAAATCAGTTGTTGTCATTTTTTTAGTTTTTTTAAGTTAACCTTCCAAAGCCGTTCGCTAAATATCCGTTTCGAGGAAATTTCAGTTGTGGTTTGATTTCGTTCTCCTGGCTATAAATATTAACCGATTTTGATGATACTATATTCATTGTGTAGGTAATTTATTCTAATTACTCAACATTTAAAAACAAAGTCGATATGTTTTTCCAGATTATCATAAACTGGTTCAAAAAGAAAAAAGTCCGAAAAATCAATTTTATTTTTAAAATACTCATAACTTTTGACAGCTTTAATGTATTTAAGTGTTTCGTTGATTTTTGAAATCTACAAGAATCCATCTATCCGACAATGTATAGATATGTTGGGGTCCAATGAAAGTTTTGACCGCTATCTAAGATCTTCCGGTAGAAAAAAATCTTACTTTAAAAAAACGACTTTCAGTTTTGACTTTGCATAGCTGTATTTCATTTCCCAATGAACCGATTTTCAAAACAATAATTTTAGTTTTTTGTCGTTAATTTGATCATCATTTTCATAGAACATACTTGGTCTGTTAAAATTTACAGTTCTTCAGTATATTGGAATGATGTAAAGATGTTTGAAATGAGCGCTTCGGGTCATATTGACCCGAACAGCTTTGGAGGGTTAATCAAAATTAATGTGAAACATAATATTAGCATATAATTTTATTAGTCTGGCCCAATTATATTAGTTTTAAGCAGTAAAACGAAGAAAGATTCTTTTCATTTCTGCCAAAAATTTGTATTATTGAATAAACCTTAAAAAAATTAAGGATAATATTAAACTGGATTTGTTTGATTTTGACAACATTTGAGTTTACGTGCGTGTTAACAAAAACGAACAGGGTCTGCATTTGTAATCAATTTTGTTATGAAAAATTAATAGTTGAAAACAAGAATTTTAAATTTTAAATCTGATTCATAATGCAGATTATCAATAGAGATTTAGATTTCATCACCAGAGCTTCAAAATCTAGATTTTAAAAATCTCTGTTTTTTTTAAATTCATCCATAATTTTCTTAATTTTCATACTCATAATAAACTTGAGTTTAAGTTATTTTCTTGATTTGATGAATTATCTTGATGATTCTCGTTATTTTTTCAAAACTTTATTCAAGATTGTCTCAAAAATCAAATATGTGTGAAATTAAAGTAAGAAAAATAATCAAAGTTACCTTATTTAATCTGACAATTACGATAAAAGTTTCACTTTTTTGTATTTTAAAAACTTGATCTTCGAAAAATGTAAATGTACCAAGACATTAGTTTCGAAAAGCTAAAACCGACATCACTGATCCCAGTTGGGGCCGATGAGGCAAAAGCTTCTTACTGCCTCAATTGCAACGCAGGCGAAAACATGCCGCCAAGCATAAAAGCTCCTAACTTTGTTCAGCGAGCTGGTGGAAATCCCAAAGACGAACACCAAAACATGTTCCACATTCAGCAACTTCGCCCGCGTAAAAGTAGGCAACCGCCAAAGCATGTTTGCTTTTCCCGGCAGCAGCAAAAGCGACATGGAAAAGCAGTGCTGCCAAAAGCTCTCAACCGTAACCGAAATTATTCTCGAGATCTTATCGAACCTAAATTGCTCGTTAGACGAAAAGTGATTTATAGGGGGAGAAGTTTTTTTGTGACTATATTTCTCTGCTGCGTTCGTCTGTTCCAAACTATGGTTCTAACTGTTTTTAAATGAACGAATCAGACTTATTTATCGAACTTATCGAACCGAATCACCTTGGTGCAACATCCTCGTGTGTTCCGGGTTTGAATTTGTTTTTTTTTTTGTTTTTTTCGGAACTTCCTTTTTCCACTCTTTGGTCGGGTTAATTGCATGTTCCGGGCTAGGAACTTACACTCTGTAAAAGAATTTTTGAGGGTGCAAAAACTAGGTACCTGTCGTGTTGTTCTTTCTCTAGCAGAGGGGGAAAACTCCTGCACTTGTTAATCAAGGAACTTTGGAATGAATGAAAATAATTCAGAGGGAGAAGTTCGAACGAAGAAATCAGAAGAAAAACAGCAAACGAAGCATTACACCTCAATGTTTCACCCTCTTGTGTTGGGAAGTATCAGTGAGGTAGGGAGGTTCGCTCGAATCAAACATGTTTTCCCGGATCAAACACTGAGAAAGAGAAGAGGAGAGAGAGCTCAAGCATAATCATGTGCAAGTGTAGACAGAGTCACATGGGAATTTTTTTCGTTAGGGCCTCCTCGTTTGTTGTGATCGTGGCAAGGAGAATCAAAATCGACTTCAACATAACTAACACAAGTCATTAAACAGGAGGAGAGCGTGAGAAAAAAAAACTCTCTTCTCGGTTGGCCGACCATTGCAGTGCAGTGGTGCCAATTTGATTGCCGATGGACATGGTTCAGTGAATTCAGCCAGTCAGTCAGAAGCAAGCGAATGCATCCGAAGGCGGAAGGATTTCTCGAAGTCAAGGCCGCTCGGCTTTAATTTAGAATGGTGGTGAGGGGTGCTTTATGGTTGCATGAATAATTTAGTTTTGTTGAAGGGGTAACAACCTGCAGCTAAACGGTTATCATGTCGATGCATAAATCAGTCACTTGTTGCTGGTCGGAGAGCTTGCATAATTTAATGAGAAAGAATAATTAGATTGTGCTTTGATTGATAACTGATTAAATGAAACTATACTGAAAAACCTGAAAAAAGAAAAATTAATAAAAACATATCAATCGAATCAGAGTTTCATATTCACAAATTATGGGACCATATTTTTTAACTTATTTTCTGATTTTCAATTTCACAAATTATAAATGTAAAATCTGATTTTGTTAGTTGATTTTTCGAAATATTCTTCTATGCCCTTTTGGATTCTTATTAGAGACTCCGTTTTATTTTCGCATAACACTCAAACACTTTAGCAAATACGAATGCCACAAGGATGGTAAAGTGTCGTAAATAAATATACTGCAGGCTAAAAGTTTGGAATCAGTTCAAAAACATGAACATTTTTATGGGCCATATCTCAGCCATCTTATGACGTATTGCAATTCTTTTGATCTCATTGAAGAGATCGTGAGCAAAAGCTTTTTGTATGTTTTTGGCAAAATTTTAATGTTGAGTTTGTGTGGGCTGACTTCGAGCACATAAGACAGTGTGGCACGGGCTGAGCGATTATACCACTTCATGCGAGCGCTCATCGTGAGTGCCCACAACTCCACCTCGTGCTTGCAGCCGACGAGGCAACGTCCTCTTTCGATACCCAGCCGTCCGACAGGTAGGTCGCACTTTGCGAGGGCGTCCCTCTTCCCAGCACTAAACTAGTTCCCACATTTTGGCGATCCTTCCAGGAGAGCATTTTTGTTTATTGATTACCTGAGCAAAGTGCGAAGCAAACAAAAGAGCCAAAATGGCTGTGCATACAAGACGCTTGGTGAAAAAAATCGTCATTAAGTTCAACAAATGTTGAGCAGCGGGCCGCTTAGGCCGCGCAGCAGCAGCGGGCCGCTAAGGCCGCGCAGCAGCAGCGGGCCGCTAAGGCCGCGCAGCAGCGGGCCGCTAAGGTCGCGCAACAGCAGCGGGCCGCTAAGGTCGCGCAGCAGTAGCGGGTCGGTAAGATCGCGCAGCAGCAGCGGGTCGGAAACGACCGCGCATAAGCGGATCAGGATTGGTCGCGCAATAGCGGGCCTAAAATGGCCGCGCAATAGCGGATCAAATGGTCGTGCAACAGCGGGTCAGGAATGGCCGCGCAGTAGCAGATCATGTATGGTCGCGCAATAGCGGACCACCAATGGTCGCGCAGTAGCGGATCACAAGTGGCCGCGCAATAGCGGATCAAATGGTCGTGCAACAGCGGGTCAGGAATGGCCGCGCAGTAGCAGATCACGTATGGTCGCGCAATAGCGGACCTCCAATGGTCGCGCAATAGCGGACCTCCAATGGTCGCGCAATAGCGGATCACAAATGGTCGCGCAATAGCGGGTCAAAAATGGCCGCGCAGAACCGGATCAGAAATGGTCGCGTAATAGCGGATCGGAAATTATCGCGCAATATCGAGTCGGAAATGGCTGCGCAGTAGCAAGTGGAATGATCTCGAACGAAACCAGGTGGTTGCGCATAGCGAACCGGAATGACCGCGCACCTTGAATAATGATTGATAACGCATCGTATGTGAAATGTGAAAAAACCCAATTATAGGCCCAATATTTCGATATAAATAGTTTCAAAAAAATATTTAAAAAAAAATAAAAATGTCCGCAAGAAATATACTTTGACCATCCTGTTAGGTTAATACGTAGCGATTTTACAATTAACGTTTTTCAGATCTAGCATCTCAGAGCAACCGAATTTTTATTATATTTTTTTTTAAATTTGATTATAATTGCGCCTGTTCTCATTCGTTATTGCAGCTATCGTAATCAAACGGAATCAAACTCGAAAGGAAAGCGGAGAATGCTACGCAAATCGAATTACGTTCGGCGCATTGTCGACTCAGAATCGGACAACGGAAATTTATGTGACGATAATACAAGCCGTGTGACGAATTCAGAAGAAACCAGTGAGAAAACTTATGAGACTACTCAGAGTGATTCCAACGCATTTTATCAAGGCGAAGGTTCCATCTCAAACCCCCCCAGCAATGATGTGGAAAGCTCTAGCTCAGATGATGCAATACCACGTTCCCCATCATACTCATCAGGTTCGCCGTCTACGGTTCCGTCAACGCCCGATACATCACCCGAAACAACTCCGTGCAAGCAAAAGGATCAGGCAGCGTTGAACCGTGCCAATGCCGAAAGAATCCAGCGAATGGAGGAGATGATAGCAAACATCAACACTGCTTTAACACGTATCCAAACCCCGCCAGAAAAAAACATTGACACCAGCACTCGCGTTGATGAAAGCTGGAAGCTTTCGAGCGAAGTTAACGTTCACGGGAGTAGAGCGAATGCAGGTATCCGATGGGACCACATAAAACCATTCCCCGCTGGAGTAGCCGCTAATAAGATGTGGGAGGAGTGGAATGGATATGTGGAAAATTTTGAGATTGCGGCGTCCCTTAGTAATGTGCTTGACCCCGTGAAGAGAACACAGCTTCTGTATCTCTCTATGGGCAACGAACTTCAGGGTATCGTCAACGCCGCGAAATTACGTCCTAGCCTGTCAAGTGTTAGTTGCTATAGCACATTCGTCTCAAACATAGGAAAATATCTGAGATCTATGACGGATTCGACTGCGGAACACGAGGCTTTCTCTCGCATGGTCCAAGCGATCGACGAATCTGCAGTGGCCTTCCACGCTAGATTGATGGGTAAGGTCAGATCTTGCAACTATAGTGTCGAAGATGAGGACAGATTTGTGCGGTCGCAACTCTTGTCAGGACTGAGAAACCGAGAGCTAGTGAAGCAGGCGAGAACATACGGCTATGACACGAACTTTATTGTTCAGTCGGCTACTCGAAATGAAGCATTTGAATCCGAAGGTAGACGCCGAGAAGAACCTAGCATCTTGCAGATTAGAAGTAGTCAGGGTCGACCTTTTGATCAAAAATATCGGAAACGTGGTAGAGTCGAGAACAGGAACAACGCACCATATGCCAAACAGCAACGCATGATCGACAGCGAACGACAGCAGCCACAGGGACGCAGATGTTCGAAATGTTTCCTTTACCGCCACCGTGACATGCGATGTCCAGCACTTGACCGCAATTGCAGGAAATGCGGCAAACTTGGTCACTATTCAGCCGTTTGTCCCCAACAACGAAGACAACATATCAACTCCATGCACAGCAGAAGAATCCACGACATGTCCCCGAACGAGTTGGATTCCCCAGATGAAGAGAAACAGGACAACAAGCAGGTATTCGAAGATTAAATAATGATGAATAAATAATAAATAATTGAGTTTGAAAGAACCGTTACTTAAAAAAAGCTTGTGTTAAAATTTATATTCTCAAGGAACAATCACTGATTTCAATTAGGTTGATCGTCAATATCACATTTTCTTTCTATTGTTACCAGACGATTAATGCCCTTTCGCTTGAGGATGTGCAGTTCGACTGTTCCATTGGGTCATCAACTCCAATACGTTTTCTCGTTGACTCAGGAGCTGATGCCAATATAATTGGAGGGAACGACTGGGCTCGACTGAAAAATGAGGCTCAATCAGGCATAGCCAAAATAGAAATTATCAATTCCCCCAACAAGAAACTCCACCCTTACGGATCTCGCCAGCCGTTGGCCATCGAGTGCAGCATCAGAGCTGAAATAACAATTATTGGATCTAACAAGCCAAAACTCACTACTACTTTCCATATCATACCAAGAGGTATCAGGTCACTTTTGGGACGATCTACATCAAGCGACATTGGACTGTTGAGCATAGGAACAATCAATCAATGTGAAACGGCTCGAAACAAACCGTTTCCAAAAATGCCAGACGTTAAAGTTCAATTTAGTATCGACCGAACAGTCCCACCCACTAAAAGCGCCTACTACAATGTCCCTGCAGCGTACAGGTAAGAAAAAACCATATCATTGTTTCCTATCTCTATGCACCCAATAGAAAACCCCATTGGGGACATTTGTGTGATAATTGCTGCAAGACTTGCGACTTAACATTCAATAAATCTCAATTTAACATCGACCAATCAAGATTATTTAATTATTGCTCTGACGTTTTGGGCTTAACACATGGTAACATTCGATGATACGATGATAGCACGTCGACGGTTGCACGAAATGGAAGCACAAAATATAATAGAAAAGGTCAAATCCGCCCCCACATGGATAAGCGGCATGTCCGCAGTGGCAAAGGGAAAAGACGATTTTAGGCTCGTGGTGAATATGCGCGCCCCAAACCGAGCAATCAATCGTCAATTTTTCAGATTACCACTGCTCGAGGAAATGAGAATCAAGCTTCACGGAGCAAGATATTTCACGAAGCTTGACCTGCGGAATGCCTTTTATCATTTAGAACTAAGCGAAGAGTCTAGAGAACTGACCACGTTCCTGACTGAAGATGGCATGTACAGGTTCACTAGACTCATGTTTGGTGTCAACTGTGCACCAGAAATATTTCAGCAGGAAATGGTTAGAATTCTGAAAGAGGTTTACAGTAACATTATTGTATACATCGACGATTTTTTAATTTTTTCGGATACTTTAGAAGGACTGCATGAGACAGTTGATAAGGTTTTACGAATTTTGGAAAAAAATAATTTGACCTTGAACACCGCCAAGTGCGAATTTGACAAAACTAGTTTAGAATTCATTGGTCATAAGCTCGATGAACGCGGATTTCATATTAATGACGAAAAAATTAAGAGCATCCGCAATTTCCGAGAACCTGCTTCACTGTCAGAACTACGAAGCTTTTTAGGGTTGGCCTCTTTCCTAAGTCCATACTTGAAAAATTTTGCCGACATTTCAAGTCCCTTGTGGACAGCGACTGCTTCTAAATCGTGGTTGTGGGGTCCGGAGCAAAAAAAAGCTTTCGATACAATCAAACAGCGAATAATCGACTGTACAATATCCTTGGGATTCTTCTCAGACTGTGATAAGACAATCCTCTACACGGATGCCAGCCCCGTCGCTCTGGGTGCCGTGCTGGTACAGGAAGGAAGCAATGCAGCCCCGCGTGTGATCAGCTTTGCTTCGAAGTCCTTAACACCCACGGAACGGAAGTATGCACAAAACCAACGGGAGGCACTAGCCGCGGTCTGGGCGGTAGAGCATTTCTCCTACTTTCTACTTGGCAGACATTTCACACTGCGTACAGACGCACAAGGGGTCGCATTTATTTTGAACAGATCCAGAGATGACTCGAGGCGTGCCCTAACACGTGCTGACGGATGGGCTCTGAGGTTGAGTCCGTATCGTTACGATGTTGAATATGTGAAGGGCAAAGAGAATATCGCCGACCCACCATCGAGGCTGTATGATGCAGAAGACGTTCCGTTCGACGAAGAAAGTAGTCCGTGGGAGATAGCCACCCTCGAGGCAAACGAGGTCGAATTCTTGACTGAAATGGAAATAAGAAAGGCAACCGATAATGATGAAATTTTGCAAAAAGTCATTAAGGCATTAAATACTGGAGTCTGGCCTCCAGAGCTACGAAGATATCAAACAGTAGAAAAAGATCTATTTGAGCGAGAGGGAATAGTAATGAAAACTGGATGTGCCATTATACCGAAAGCACTTCAGATGCGAGCTTTGGAAGTGGCACACGAGGGACATCCATCAACAGCGAAAATGAAAAGTATCATGCGGCAGCGCGTTTGGTGGCCAGGCATGCCCAAAGAAGTCACCAACTGGGTAGAATCGTGCAAGATATGTTGTGTGAATGGAAAGCCAGAAAGAACTACCCCCATGGAAAGAATACCTATTCCAAAAACAGCTTGGGAAGTCATTGCTTTAGACTTTAATGGGCCTTATGTTAAATTTGGAGGTATCCTCATCCTAGTTTTAATCGATTACAAGTCGAGATATATTTTTGCCAAGCCTATTAAGTCTACCGGTTTTGAATGTACAAGGAAAATTCTTGATGAAGTCTTTGAAAAAGAAGGATTCCCAAAGACAATCAAAACCGATAACGGACCCCCATTTGGCGGGAAGGATTTTGCAGAATATTGCAAACAACGTGACATCACTTTGATTCAATCCACTCCACTATTTCCGCAACAAAATGGTTTGGCAGAGAGCGCCATGAAGGTCGTAAATAAAGCCATGGCTGTAGCTATCGCAGATAAAACTAACTACAACGAGGAGTTGAAAAAAGCAGTGATGGCTCACAATGCTGCCGCCCACAGTATCACTAAGGTGCCACCCGAAGAGTTGATGTACGGGCGCAAAATCAAGCGTGGACTTCCCCTCCTCTTACGTAGCAAGCCCGCTATTGATGACAGCCTGGTACAGCAAAGAGACCAAGCAGCTAAACAAGCCGGGAAAAAGCGTGAAGATGCCCGTCGGGGGGCCCGAAACTGCCGAGTCAAACCGGGAGATGAAGTGGTCGTCCAAAGGCTAACGCGCATGAAGGGGGATTCTCGTTTCTCACCAACCAGGCACACAGTCATGGAAGAACGAAATGGCACCCTCATCCTCAGCGACAAGAACGGGAAAATCTTCAAACGACACGTATCACACACCAAAAAAGTAAAGCCGTGGCGGGAATCTACTGTGCCATCTTCTCCGACCAGAATATCTACGACTAAAGATGTTGAATCGCTTCCAAGTAATTCAAGTCGATCCATCCGCGTTAAAAGAACACCGGCCTTCCTCAGTGACTATGTCTGATTGACAATAAATTCACTGTCTAGTAGGCAATAAATCTGAAAAATAAACTATCGTTATAATACTTAAATATGTAATAAATGAATTTAAACTTAGTGTGATATTAGTCCTAGCGAATAACTTTTGATAATGCCGTTCCTTCGTTTGTTTTGATTCAATTTTCTAGATACCCAGTGAAGAAAATCAACTTGAATGGATATAGCTCACTGTGCTACTTAGTAGGGTACAATTTTATTGGAGTTGTAAAGCAGTTGGAAAGACTTAAAATGAGGAGGAGGAGAGAAATGACCAAAAGTGAAGTATTTTGAACTTACAACTATAACATAAATAGTCAAAAATAATAATATTTTGGGTTTTTATGTTGTGCAGTTAAGTTGATTTTCTTATTGAAAACCCACATTTCCGCTTTCTGGCCCATGCAGCATTGAAAACCCAACTAACTACACGCTAAGGTGCGTATACCAAAATTAAGTAATTACACCACTCAACTCATATGATTGTGGATGGGATACACAAAAGTGGGGCTCCTAGGAGGGAAATCGAAACATGATGAGTGAAAATAAATTGTGAACCTTTGTTTATTTTCTAATTTATTTTTCTTCGGAGAAGAGGGTGAATGTGTGGGCTGACTTCGAGCACATAAGACAGTGTGGCACGGGCTGAGCGATTATACCACTTCATGCGAGCGCTCATCGTGAGTGCCCACAACTCCACCTCGTGCTTGCAGCCGACGAGGCAACGTCCTCTTTCGATACCCAGCCGTCCGACAGGTAGGTCGCACTTTGCGAGGGCGTCCCTCTTCCCAGCACTAAACTAGTTCCCACAGAGTTTATATAACTTAAATTTAGCTTAATTGCGGGCATTTTCCGAAAACTGAGCTTAAAATTCAAACCCGATCATCTCAGGGTGGGGTTGACCAAATTTCAGTATTCGAGTATTCGAATACCTTTTTTCATGCTTATCAAATTCATTTGTTTAATTTTGTGCAAAAAATTTGCAATGTACTTATATATAATAGCTACTTAAGGGGGGGGGGGGGGGGGGTAGGGTCTAACACTTTCAAAAAATCGATTTTTTTATTTTTTTATTTTCTTATTGTAAAACATTTCAAGAATGTTGTGTCAAATTTTCAAGTCAATTGAAGCAAAACTGTAGAAGTTGTAGGCCTTTATCTCCTCCTATCTAATACTGCAAGAAAGCAAGAGCAGAAACTTCAAACGCGTTTTTCTCGAAAGCACATTTTTAAAGTCCGTGGACACCGTCATTTGAAAACTACTTATCCGATTCTTTTCAAATTTGGAACATATTTTCTACATATAAAATACCAGACCCCAACGTTTTTCTTTTTTGATTTTTTTACTTTGGGGAGATTTTAGAGGTGAAAAATAACGGATTTTTAAGAGAAAAATCGTAGTTTTTACATCAAACAGCCACAAAAATTTCATAAAAATATTTTTAAGTTAAATAAAAACGTTGGGGTCCAGAAAAACATCTATTAAAAATATTTTGCTCTGATTTTTTGACTTCAGATGATTCTGTGCTGAGATACAGTGTCCACCGCAAATCCTGTTTTCTAAAAGGCATCCTCGAAAATGCTCCGTCACCGGCTCATTTTTCAATATTTTTCTTCGAAAAAATTACTAAATGTAACAATGCTTTGTATAATGCAAAAAAATTTAATACATTTGTTTGAACGATAGCTCTAGAAAAAAATCGTGAAAATGGTGTTTTTTTATACCCGTTAGACCCTACCCCCCCCCCTTAAGTTATCGTCCAAAAGTTTGGGATCACCCCGCAGTATGGTGTAACGGCCAAATGTTTGGGATCAGTCTTCTAAAATGCAACTCGAATTTCGAAATTTGTTCCACCCTACCTTGCGATGATCGGGTTTGAATTTTAAGCTCAGGTTTTGGAAAGTGCCCCAACTTTAAGCTAAATTCAAGTTATATAAACTCAACATTAACATTTTGTCAAAAACATACAAGAAGCTTTTGCTCATGATCTCTTCAATGAGATCAAAAGAATTGCAATACTTACGTCATTAGATGACTGAGATATGGCCGATTAAAATTTTCATGTTTCCGAAGGGGTGATCCAAAACTTTCGCCGGCAGTGTAAAAAAAAACTCAAACACTTTGCCAACCTTTTTTTACTTGTTACTAAAATAAACCTTTGTTATTGTTATGAGCGTATTTTTTTTGTCATTTTTTGACAAATTTCAGTCATTTTTATTGCTTTAACCTTCCTTTACCTGTACTTTCACGAAGCGATATTTCAAGAAAGGTTAAAACTAGATACATGATTTTTTTTTTGCTTTTTCTAAAATGACGAGCTCTACAATTTATCATTTTAAGATTTTTTAATAGGGCTACCAGAGTGACCCAGAAAAAAAAAGGAAAATTCGCCGGTTGGGGTAGTGGTCGGCAACATGCGGATATTAGGATGTAAAGCTGCGACTTTTTAGCTAACAGCACTAATATTTTCTTTTTTTTTTTTTTGTTTCGATTAAAGTCGTTTCACCATCTTTACTGCATTCGCGACTTTATCTCAACGATGCAGTTGGAGTCAGTTATTGAAAAGCTTTTCTGGCGCTAATATTATTTATAGGAATAGATATTGACATTCGTGCAAAATTGATATATGAGTTTGGCGACCAAATCAGATTTTTATACTATGACATTATGACTACAGATTTTTGAAGGCCCAGAAGAAAGCTTTCTACAATTTTCATCACTGTAGAAACAAAATCAAAAGGCCCAAATATCAAAATTTTTAGATTTGATTGCAGCTTTTTTTGGTTGACGCTGATTTTGAAGTAAGATAAATATTAATAACTCCTTTTTCCATTAACCCTTTATTGTTAATGTAATTCTTATAAAACAATAACTTATATAGGGTTAGTTGCCCTACTTTAAACCATTTAAGCGGTGGTTTACATAAACCTATGTTTTTCTCATACATAGACGGATGTTATGTGGTTTTTAGGAAACCCATTCGTAGTTAATGGTCTCTTCTGCAAGTTTCAACTAGAATGGGTTTTGTCATTTTTGATAGATTTACAAAGATATGGATGATCCAGATGTCCTACTTTGAACCTATTCTTCCTGTTTTGGTTACTGAACTTCCCAAGTAACCATAAGCACTAAAACATAGCTCTTAAGCAAAACTATATTTTTAGATATAACTCTGAATTAATGCTTGTTTTGCACTATATGCTTATGTACTGTTCGGGTTGTTTAAAGCTTTATAAAAGCTTAATATAAGCATTAACAGGAAGTTTTAGTGCTACAGTCTTAATGCTTGTTAACTTTATGCAGTAGCTCTATATGTGCATATCGTGCTATCATAAGTGCTAATTTTTTTATCGCTTCTATGCATTATTAATGCTTATATAAAACTAAAAAGCATTATGAGTGTTGCATTAGAATAGGAGACTAAATGATCTTTCCTGACGCATTTTCAGTTTACCGCTGCGACCGCTCGCCTACTAATTCCGATAAAACTTCTGGAGGTGGAGTTCTGATTGCTGTAAATAATCGCTTTACGAGCACTTTGATCAATGAATCGAGTAGTAATGAAGAGGTTACAGTTAAATTAGTTGTCGACAAAATTGAAATTTTTGTATGTTGCGTCTACATACCTCCGGCCTCCGGTTGTGAAAGATATTCTTCCCATACTGCTAGCATAGAAACTTTGTTAAGGACTGTATCACCCGAAAGCAAAGTCATTATAATTGGAGATTTTAATCTGAAGAATACCACTTGGTATCGAGAAAGTGACTCTGAACTATATCTTCTGCCTTCTAACCTTCGTCTACCTGAAGAAACGATTCTTGTTGACGACATGACTGCCTGCGAAATGCGGCAAGTTTGCGGAATCGCTAATCAAAACAGTCGATTTCTCGATCTCTTATTTACAAACGATGAAGAAAACTGTCAAGTTGAGGAAATTTCTCCATTGATACAGAACGAGGCGCATCATAAAGCAATAAGGATAAACGTCAGTGTAGAAATACTTCAGTACGCAGATGTCCCACCAGCCCTGGAACACAAAGAAAAAATTGGCATTAAGCATTATGACGAGGTTGCTGTTTCTCGAGCATTGTTAGAAGTTGATTGGAATACAATTTTTATATCGGAAGATGCTTACAACTTTGAAATCGCTAACTCAACTGTGCGAAATATGCTGGATTTCTTAAGCAGGTTTGGAGTATTCGACAACATTTGCGAAAACGACCGCTCAGTAGACTGCGCTTTAGATTTTGACGTCTTGTCGTTCTACACTGTGGTTTATAGCATATTACTTGACCACTGTAGGAAGCTCAGTGTAAAATCATCTCGCTCCAAATATCCAGAATGGTTTGACGCTGACACTATCTGACTGCTTGAAGACAAGAGGAAAAAACATAACAGATACCGCAGAAGCAAGTCTGATCAGGACAAATCAGCATAACTTGTTTAATAGGTTGCATAGAGCTCAGCGATGTACGTACTTAAACGATCTTCAGAAAAATATCCAAACGGAACCAAAGTATTTCTGGAAATATGTGAATTCCAAGCGAAAGTCGAACTTGATCCCGAAAAATGTTGCATACAATTCGAAAAAAGCCTTATCTTTGGATGATGCCTCTGAACTTTTTGCTGAATTTTTTCGCAGTGTGTATACTTCGGGTTCTTTAAGAACAAGTCAGGAATCTTTTCTGCCAACCGAAACTTTCCGATGAAAGATGTGCGACTTAAAATTTCAATGCTCGACGAATCCAAAGGGTGCGGCCCAGACGGAATCCCGAACTCACTCCTTAAAAAATGCGTGAATGCGCTCGAAGAGCCCCTACTGTTTCTTTTTACTGCCTCGATTCATGAAGGACGTTTTCCTAAGTTCTGGAAGATTTCACATATAGTGCCCATACACAAGAGCGGTTCTAGGATCTCCGTCGAAAACTACCGTGGTGTAGGAATCCTTTCAGCTATACCCAAGCTTTTCGAAAGCATTGTCTATGACCAGATGTACCCATGGATAGAAACAAAAATTTCAGATGTTCAACATGGCTTCCTTAAAAGGCGGCCAACCGTCACGAATTTAACAGAGTTTGTCTCAAAAGTCTCACACTGGATGATGGAAGGTCTACAAGTCGATGTTCTATACACCGACATGTCCAAAGCTTTCGATGTGATCAACATAGACGCACTTCAGTCGGCGCTGTGCAAAAATGGAATAAACGGCACTTGCCTACAATGGATTCGCTCATAATTAATCGAAAGAATGCAATACGTTAAGCTGGAGAACGTGAGATCCAGGACTTACTCGGTAAACAGTGGTGTTCCACAAGGGAGTCACTTGGGACCCCTTTTTTTCACCACTGTTATGAACGAGGTTCCTGGAGTGCTATCTGATGTGGTCGTGCTTGTGTATGCCGATGATTTAAAGATGTTTCTGCCAATTCGTCACCCAAAAGATTGCACGACTCTGCAAAATGCTCTATACAGGTTTACGGAATGCTGCAGCAGATTTGGATTAAAAGTCAACGACTCTAAATGCAATGTGGTTACTTTTTCTCGGAAAATGAGCAACATCATGTACGAATACCGCCTGGGAAATGATTTGATTGTTGCACGGCAAGCTTCAATAAAAGATTTGGGAGTTGAGTTGGACTCAGAGCTAAACTTTTCGAAGCACATAGAAAAAGTTGTAACAAAGGCTAATTCAATGTACGGAATGGTTAGCAGAATTAGTCAAGAGTTGAGTAATCCCTATACGATTGTGTCAATTTACGTCGGATTGGTTCGGACCGCAATGGAGTACGCGTGTACTGTTTGGCGTCCATACTATAACATTCATATCAACAGACTAGAGAGAGTTCAAAAGAAGTTCCTGAGATACGCCTTGAGAAACCAGGGATGGCAAGCAGAAATGCCGGAGTATCAAGTGTTGTGCATGCTGGTAGGATTGGATTCCCTGGAAACCCGCAGAAAATTGATTGACGCACTGTTTTTAAAAGATCTGACCAGTGGAAGATATTATTCACCGTATTTAACACTAGAAGGACCGGCAAGTGTGTTCGAAAGTGTATCCGAAAAAAAGAAATGCAACACTTTGTTATGTGAATAACTTTTAAATGCATGGATGTAAATTGATAAAATTTTCTGCGATGCTACCTGGTAGTTTAATGTTCACATTTGCAAGTTTCTGTGGTTTTCCATGAAGTGGTTTTTGAGATAGCGTTCAGTGAAGAAATTTTTCGACTTTGATTTTTGGGCAACACGTGCTCCATCTATAATGCATACTATGAACAACATTTTTTTTTTCAAATCAAGACTATTTTTAATTAAGTTTGCTGTTTCCTGAAGCTTGACCTTCAAAATAACTCAAGATTTTGAATTTGATCGAAGTTATTACAAATTTAGCCGATAGTCTGCCTTCGGTAAAAAACAACATATTTGACTTTTTACCACTCCACTAACGTTTTTGCGAGATGGCGCGATTTCAGATCCAACTTAGACTATAATCTGTTTGTGGGATCTATTGAAGAGCTTTGCGGAGAAAACAATCGCATTTGGACGCAGTCTTCTTTGTATTTTCAGTCATTCATCTTGTCAGACATTATGAAAGACTGAGTAATTTGCAGTTTCCACAGATAGTTAGCCTCCTCAAGTACTAGATATAAAAATTTTCAATTTTTTTCTTTGTTTATCTCCGAGATATACAGCCGAGGCTTGTCAATGAAAAGTTTCTGTTTGGAAATCTGCCAGGTGACCGCTAAAGAGCTCGTATTACTGTCTATTGCAAATTTTTTCAAAATATCTCCCCACAAGCACGTTTTGACCACCGTCTTTTGTTTATTTTACCGGTGTGTAGTTTTTCTACCTTGTAGAAATAAAGTCAGGTCTGTTTATGTTTATATTTTCGGATTGATCTTGAAAAAACCTCTCACATTCCTTTCACTTCATGAATACATGAATACATAATAATACATAATAAATAATCTTCATTTTTATTCAAATTTTAGCTCTCTATTGCAGGCATGTCAAACTCGTTTAGGTGTGCGGGCCGCATCAAAAATTTTCTATGACGTAGAGAGCCGCAGCCAAAATTAGTTAAATCGGTACATTCACCTTTAGTTTTTTTGCAGTAATATTTTACATAAAAATCAGGGATGTTTTTTTTGTGGCAATTTAAGACGGAGCTACGCGGGCCTCATTGACCTAGACCGCGGGCCGCATGCGGCCCGCGAACCCCCAGTTTGACATGCCTGCTCTATTGGTTCCTGTAGGACTTCTCAAACGGTTTACTATGAGAACTTTGATCGAATAGTTGATTTCCAGTTGTTTTTGGGTCTCCTTCTGGGACTTTTCTGGTTTTTTCTCGATCCTGCCGAAACAATTTTGTCAAAAAACTTCAGTATGGGACGCTATCTCAGAACCCATGTGACAGATTATTACCAAATTTTGTACTGGCGCACCTTACATTACTAAGAAGCTTCACTGAAAATTGCATTAATTTCCATTCATGCATTCAATAGTTATTCACGATTCAAAATGTTGCATTTGTTTTTCTAATACAATCCTTAGATAGCTTACATGTAGACGATTCCAAAATGGTAAAATATATGAAAAATGAATCAATAGTTTAAAAGATACAGCCAAAATAGAAATCTGGGTCTATATAACAACAGCCGGCTAATTGCTCTTTTTTAAACCTTAAAGGAAAGTTACAATAATATTCCTGAAAATTGGACGTAAAATCTTTCAGTGTTGCGTTTCTTTATACAAAATTTGAAACAAAACCTGAGTACATTAATCTTATTTTAGAAATCTACAAAAAAGTCTGTTGTTTACTTTGATCAAAAAAGGAACCTACAGGCGACTACACCCTCATGTACTGGGCCACAATTTTTTAACCATCGTTTTCAATGGCGACCGTCAGAAATAAATGCTTTGGGTCCACTTTTTTATATCTGTCAAATTTCCCAATAATCAGTATACTGATAAGTATTCTTATTTCCGGACCCCCCATTCAACCCTGACCCGTTCGTTGTTGAAGCTGGACCAGGAGTTGTCCCGCGATGATTCCATCGTTTTCCATTTAGGGGAACTGGGGGTAAGACGCCCACGTTAAGAAGAATCTTTCATAACTCGTAAATGAAGAATGCAATCCAGTAAATTCGAGAAGAGTTTTGAAAAGGGGACTGTTTTTCACCAAAAATATACAAACAGGAACACTTATACCAAATATATTCCTCTTAATCGTTACATTTTGAAAGGCTTTCTAAAGTATGATTTTCATTTCGTTTGGGGCAAAGTGCGCATATGTGTGTACCCAAACGCGCCTTTTAACGATAAATAAGTGTTTATTAATTCAAGGGCCCCCGAAAGTGTTTGCCAGGTAAAAACACTTCTTTTCTACTTCACAGATGGAAAAATGTATTGCTACGCGCAGTGCTGCCATATATACTGACGTTTTTGTGAATCGTTAGTTAAATCTATATTAAATTTACGAATTTTAAATATATTCGTTTATATTCAAGTTATGATTTCCAGTTCAACATATAAATATCCTTAAAATTGATGTGATGAATACTGCATATAAATTTAAACACATATGAAACATACTTAAAGATAAACGGACATGGCGCATTTTGCCCTGCCTAGACATGCTTATTTAAAATCGTTAAAAATATCAGAAAAAATAATTAAATTAGAAAATATTCGTTGTGTGATGATTGTCAAGACCCATGTTCATTATTGGAACAGATGCCAGATAAATGTTTTGCTGATAGATGTTGAAATTCCTTATGAGAAAAGTTGAAAGATTGCAAGGAAAGCTCCCAAAAAAAATTGTTTTCTTTTTTCGTCAAATTTACGCAACATAGAAAACTTAGAAGGTCCACAAGTGTTTATAAACGCATAAAAATGTAAAAAGAACAAACTGGCATTTTCAGAAATGTTGAACAATGTTTGTTTAGTGAAATACTGATGGTGGCGCATCTTGTCCCGACTGCGCATTTTATACCCAGTTCCCCTACTCTCTTGGGCTGGTCAGTGGCCATTCACAGGTTAGAATCCGTGTCATTAATGTGTGCTGGCTGGCTGGGGCTTTCCACAGAAGAACCGCCACAGTCTCTAAGCTGGAGCCAGTCAGACCCAAATCAGTCGGAAGCCTCCAAAGAGAGGATCCCAGAGAGCGCGTTCGGGTCCGACCGAGCACAACAAAACGTAACCGCTATCCGATTGTCCCTGTCCTGTTGAGCATCAATGTGGTTATTTCGATTATTTCTTTTGGGTCGGTCTTCTTTTAGACCTCAACGACGATGACGATGACTTATCAAAGCCTTCCCTTCCCATCGGTCTTCTCGGCGATTCGGCCGCTTTTCGCTTTTGTATTGTGCTTGTATCATTCTCTCTTTTGTGTCTTCAGCTTCACCACCCGAGGGATTCGTCGTCGGCGTCATTGCTGTGGTCTTTGAAAGTGCCTTTGGCTGGGGGGGCTCTCTCTTTATGTTGCTTCTATTCTGCTGAGCTTCGGTTCAGGTGACGATTCTCTTCGGGTTTCGGTTGTGGACTCCGCGGCCGCGATCAGTATCAGAGATACCGCGTTCGCGAACGGTTGCATTTTACCTGTTGTTTCCCGAAGGCATTTCGGTCTCGAAGTTTTTCCCGCTCCCTTCCGGTGGGACCTTAGGAGGAGTGCTATCGTCATCGTCGTCGTCGTCTTGGTTTTATGGTTTTTGACCAAACCAAACGAAGATATCGCCTCAGGTGCAAGCTCAAAAGAGCTCAACGGTAGAGTCAAGAGCGAACCTCGACTTTTTTTTCTTAATTTTTTGGGCTTAAGTTTTATGGCTCCAGTCACGTCCTTCTCGATCGCGGTTGCCGACGGTTATCGTTGTTTTTTTCCTCAACTTGATTCGTCTATATTTTAAATAACTTAGTGCTCGATGTTAAGTTAAGCCGGGATAGAAGAAAAAAAAACAACGAAAAAGCAACAGCAGTTGCACACATTGCATGTGTGTACTTTGAGTGAAGTGCTCTAGACTCTCAGAAGCGCGCCTCTTGATTGTACGTACCAACTTGGCTTGAAGGAGGAGGCTTTATGAATTCGAAAAATTCCAATCGACGAAACTCGTTTTGCGTTTTTCCTTTCGCGGGCTCAAGGGTTGTTTAAGCCTTAGTTGGGCTTTATTGTGTGGATGTGAGTGAACGCGGAATTATTATTGGTACTACTTAGTGCGAGTAATCGTGCAAAAATAAGAAAAAGCGTGGCGAATAAGAAAAAAAGAAAGGAAATGTACCACCAGTAGTGAGTGAGTTGAGCTTTACCAGTAAGTGAGTTAGCTCGATCGAGTAAATTGTCATTCCGGAGCAGCTTTTTTTTTGTCTAGTTTTCTATGTCAACTTTCGTCCATATGTGTGTGCGTCCGCTGATTATGATTAATGTTTTCGTCTTAGAAAAGGCTAAGAGAAGTGGGAATGGTCAGACTAGAGCTTGTTGAGTGGATCGAAAGACAAAACCCGGCAAAGACTGTCGCTTTTTCTTTGCTACAGCTCTGTGATTGATGACGGAATCAACTGAAAACAACGAAACGGACTTTGTTTAGAGATTAAAAGTGTTCCGGAACTCAACTTATTGAAGCTACAGATTTCAGCGCTCAAATGTGGTCTAGGAATGGCAACTGGAAACTGCAGGTGAAAATCGCATCTTCAAAAACCTAACAATCATTTGGAGATCTGACAACCTTACCGACCCTACGACCTTCTTTTAAAAGGTTTAAATACCTTTTCAAAGGTATACCTTCAAAAGGAACGAGGAACTTTTTTAAGAAGGCTTGAAGACCTTACATAAGATTTGGCGACCTTATTTATGGCCTGAGGACCATCCTTACGAAGATCAGAGGATCTTCTTTTCAAAGTCTTGAAGTCCTTCTTCAAGAAAATCTGAAAACCATTCTCAATGCCTGAAGACCTTCTTGAACAAGGCTTGTAGACCTGTCTCAATACATTTGTAATGGTCTGAAAACCATCCTGGAAGACCTCCCTATCTTCCTAAAGATCTGAAGTCCTTCCTAACGAAGACCTAAAGACTTTTTTTTCAAAAATTTTGAAGTCCTTTTTTAAGACCTGGAACTTACTCTTACGACCTTACGATTCTTTTTAAAAAAGTTCTGTAGATCTTCTTGAAGAAGACCTGACTTCTTTCCATTGATAAAATAAAGATTTTTTGAAGATCTGACAAATTTTCAGACCTTTCGACCTTCTTTCAAAAGGACATTTTTGTAAGGGTCTGAAGACTTTGTTCAACAAGACCTGGGAACATTTTTTAAGGCATGAAAACCTTTTTTAAGAAGGCCTGAAGACCTTATATTAGGTATGACGATCTTATTTAAGGCCTGAAGACCATCCTTACGAATATCTGAGGATTTTCTTTTCAAAGAAAAGCTTCCTCAAGAAGATCTGAAGAACATTCTTAATGCCTAAAGTCCTTCTTTGAAAAGGCTACAAACCTTCTTGAACAAGGCTTGTCGACCTGTCTCAATTCATTTCTAAAGGTCTGAAAATCTTCCGTAAGACCTTCTTCAAAAGCCTGAAGACTTTGCTCAACAATACCTTTCTAAAGGCACAAAAACCTTTTTTAAGAAGGCCTGAAGACCTTACATTAGGTTTGACGATTTTGTTTATGGACTGAAGGCCATTCTTACGAAGATCTGAGGATCTTCTTTTCAAAGTCTTGTAGACCTTCCTCAAGAAGATTTTAAGACCTTTCTTAATGCCTGAAGACCTTCTTTGAAAAGGCTACAGACCGCAAAGCCCTTGTAGACTTTGCTCAACAATACCTTTTTTAAGGCATGAAAACCTTTTAAGAAAGGCCTGGAGACCTTACATTAGGTTTTAAGGCCTGAAAACTATCTCTACGATGATCTGAGGATCTTCTTTTCAAAATTTCAAAGAATTTCCTAAAGAATATCTGAAGACCTTCTTTAAAAACGCTACAGACCTTCTTAAATAAAACTCTTGTAGACTTCCGTTAGACCTTTTTCAAAATTCCGAAAACTTTGTTCAACAGAACCTGCGGACCTCTCTTAAGGAATGAAGACCTTTTTCGAGAAGGCCTGAAGATCTTACATTAGGTTTGACGACCTTGTTTGAGGCCTTAAGACCATGCTTACGAAGATTTAGGACCTTCTTTTCAAAGTCTTGAAAACATTCCCTACCTTCCTGAAGGTCTGAAGACCTTCCTTACGAAGATCTAAAAACTTTTCTTTAAAATTCTTGAATTCCTTTCTCACGACCTTTCTTCAAAAAGGTCTGTTGATCTTCTTGAAGAAGACCTGACGACTTTCATCTAAAACAATGCCTGATGCCCTTCTTAAGGCGTTAGGGCTTGACGACCTTCCTAAAAAATGTCTGACAAATTTGCTAAATACAGATTCAATTTTGAAAATTTGTCAGAGCTTTTTAAGAAAGGTCGTCAAGCCCTAACGTCTGAAGAAGGGCCTCAGGTAATGTTTCAGAAGAAAAATGTCAGGCCTTCTTCAAGAAGGTCTACAGACCTTTTTGAAAAAGGGTCGTCAGGTCATAAGAGAGGTCTCAGGCCTTAATAAAATAATTCAAGAATTTTGAAGAAAAGTCTTTAGGTCTTCGTTAGAAAGGACTTCAGACCTTTAGGGAGATATGAACGTTTTCACGCTTGTTTAAAGGAGGTTGTCAGACATTCTTAAAAAAATACTTCAGGTCTAACGGAAGGTTTTCAGACCCTTTCTATACTCCCTCTTTTAAACTATGCCTACTTGAAGACTTCGTTTTTTTTGTCTTTGTTCGAAAGACTTTTAGCCTTCTTGGGCTGGTTCGTCTCTGAAGACGACTTGGTTGAATAAGGTACCTGAGGTATTTGCTCAAAAAACTCTTTTTAAAGAAAGCCTCAAGACCTCTTTGATAAGGAGTATCCTTTATTATGATGGGTGACGACCATCGTCGAGTGTGACAAATATAAAACAAAAATTAATAAAATTTCATTAACATGAGAAAAACATAAAAAAAATCCAGACAAAACGTCGAAACATCAGACCAAGACAGACCAAATTGAATATAACATTAGAAAATGAAAAAATAAATACACTTCAAAATGTAACAATTAAAAAGAATTGTAGCAAGAAAAGATGAAAAAATTGCAAAAATGTGAGGCAAAAATATGAAAAAATTGCCCAAAAAAAATAGACAAAATTGACATCAGACATGAATGAGCTGAAAATGAGACAAACGAAATATGAGCGTTAGACAAAAAAATAGATGAAAAACAGATAAAAATGCAAAATGAAGAGAGAAACTGTTACACATATGATACGAAATATAAATAAAAACAAAATTTACCAACAAAATTAAAATCTAACAAATCACCATGGGACAAAAATGCAAGGGAATTCAGACATAAATGAAACAAAAAGGAAGCAAAACTCAGATGAAAATAAAATAAAACGGAGACAAAAATTAGACAAAATTGAGCCAAAAATGGAAAAAAATGTTTAAAAGCTAGGTCGAATAATAGTAAAACTTGGGACAAAAATGACACACAAATGAAAAAAATTAAAAAAAAACTAGACAAAAATGACTCAAACAAAAAAATGGGCAGAAATGAGGCAAAAATGTGACAAACATGAAACAAAAATTAAAAAAAAACAAAATGGTTCAAAAAAAGATACCTAATGAAAACATTATTAGACAACAAAAAGAAAAAGGCTATGTAAGAAAATAACTAAAACATGAAAAAAGAAAAAAAATAAAACAAAAATGAGGCAAAACTCAGATGAAAAAAAAACAGAGACAAAAATAAGAATAAAAAAATAACCAAAACCAAGACACATATAAGACTAAAATAAGCTAAAAATAGGGAAAAAATCTGTAAAAACTAGAACAAGTATAAGGAAAATTCAGAGGAAAAATGCAACAGAAATGAAACAAAAGGAAAACCAAAACGGGGCAAAACGGAACAAAATAAAAAATGGGCAAAAAGCAGACAAAAATAGGACAAAAAACAAAATAAAAATGAAACAAAAAAGATGTAAATGGTGCAAAAATTAAACAAACCAAACGAAAACAATATTGGACAAAATTAAAAAAATGAATGAGAAAATGACTAAAAACATGGAAAAACAGACAAAAATGAAACAAAAATGAGACAAAACTCAGATGAAAATAAAACAAAAATAAGACAAAAATAAGACAAAAATAAGACAAAAATAAGACAAAAATAAGACAAAAATAAGACAAAAATAAGACAAAAATAAGACAAAAATAAGACAAAAATAAGACAAAAATAAGACAAAAATAAGACAAAAATAAGACAAAAATAAGACAAAAATAAGACAAAAATAAGACAAAAATAACACAAAAATAAGACAAAAATAAGACAAAAATAAGACAAAAATAAGACAAAAATAAACAAAAATAAAACAAAAATGGTGAAAAAATGTGTACAATTCAGGACAAGTATAAGGAAAATCGGGAAAAAAACAAAAATGTTTTTGTAAATCCGAAACGAGACAAAACAAAACAAAAAAAAAATGGTAAAAAGGGATACAAAACTGTAACAAAAAATTAAAAAAATTGAGACTATGAAAACCAAATTGATACAAAAGTAAGACAAAACAATGAAAACATTATTTGACAAAATAAAAATAACAAAATGACAAATTGACTGAAAACAAGGAAAAAGGCTAAATTGAAACGAAAGTCGAAAAATTAGTATAAAAATAATACAATAAAAAGACAAAAAATATATGAGACCTAACTAAGACATAATTGAAACAAAAATGAGAAAAATATGTTCAAAATAAGACAGCAAAAAGTTATCTTTGTGACAAATCAGAAAAATGAAACAAATAAGCCAAAATGAGATAAAAACAGGACAAAATGAAGCAAAACATGAGAGACAAAAAAAAAAACAAACATAAGATTGATTACCACTAATATAGATTAAATTGAAACATAAATGAGACCAAAAAGAGAAAATATTAGAATATTATAATCAAAATATTCAATGGACTAAATGTAAAAAAGTCAAAGAATGAATGTGAAAAACACAAAAAAGGTTAAATATGAGAAAAATATCCAAAACGCGAGTTAAAAAATTGTACAATTGTACAAAAAAAGTAAAAAATCCAAAACCTAGACCCAAATAAGAATCAAATTAAAAAAGATCACTAAAAATTCGAAAATGGAACAAAAATTTAAAAAAAAACAGGACATAAAAGAAATCAATTTGAGACATACGAGAAATAAACGTTTGGAGACAAAAATAAGGAAAAATAAACAAACAAAAATATGGGAGATAAATTTAACAAATCGCGCGTAAGCTTTCATTATGTCGAATGAAACATCTTAAAAATTCACTGAAAACTGCTGCAAAAGTTATCAAAACAACTTTAAAATTTGTATTTCACATCTAGAATACATTGTCTAGACTACAAACATACTAAAAGGAAAAAAGTTGTGACTTTATGTCAGTTTTTGTACACATTGTTTTTATAAATAAAACACAACGAAGACAAAAATAAGCCAATAATGGGAATAAATTGTTTAAAAATTTAGACACATAAAAGCAAAACTTGGGACTCAAAAGACACAGAAATGAAACAAAAATAATATAAAAACGAAACATAGAAAAATGTGCGATTTGAGATAAAAATTAGACAAAAATGAAACAATAAAGACGGTACAAAAATAAGACAAAAAAATAAAATAAAAATAACACAAAAATAAGTAGAAAAAGAGACAAAATGAAAGTACTATAAAACAAAATAAAATATGACAAATAGGCAAAAAACAAGAAAAAGAAGACAAAAATGAAACCAAAATCAAAGAAATAAAGGTAAAAATAAAACAAAAACAAGACAAAAATAAGACCAAATGAGACAAAACAGAGACATGAAAAGGACAAAAATTTGGAAAAAAAATGCATAAAATATAAATTTAAGTAACAATCAGCCAATCAAAAAAAACAAGGTGAAAGTGAGATAAAAATACCACAAAATCAGGCAAAAAAGAACAAAAGTTAGACAAAATGAAACAAAAATGTGTTTAAATAACACAAAAAAAGGATTGAACTGAAACGAAAATGAAACCGGAAAGAGCCAAAATAAAATATTATAAAACAAAGATACAGATTGAATTGCAAAGAATAAGTGTGAAAAATAGATATAAGCCAAAAAGGAGCAACACAATAATGAGAAAAATGTCCTAAAAGCTTGTGAAAAATAGGCCAACACCTCAGAAGATTATATCTAAAGACGTTTAATTTTAAAGTCATCAGAAAATAAATAATATGATTCACAAAACAAATCTATTAACCTATTAAAAAATGCAAAACTGAGGCATATATAAGAAAAAATATCAACAAAAAAAGAACATACATGATTCCTAAGAAGAACCAAAATTTAACGAAAAATATACATACATGAAATGAATTTGAAAAAAGTTACACAAAAGTGAGAAAAATATCCAAAACACGAGACAAGAATTAGACAACACATCAAAATATCAAATCATGAAAGCATGAATTTCAAAATTCATCAGAAAATAAATAATAAGAATCCCAAAGACAAAAATACAAAACCGGGGCAAAAATAAGTACAAAATATCAACAAAATAAATTAAGAACAAAGACGACACATTATCACAAAAAGGATCATCAATGGTTTGAAAATGGAACAAAAAATAAGACAAATAAGGACTTAAATGAAATGAATCTGAGACAAACGTGAGATGAATGTTTTAAGACATAAAAAAGAAGAAACACTTAATTAAAATTAGATAAAACAGAGACAAACATCAGATTAAAAAAATACAAAACATATCCTTAAAAGACAAAATAATGTCAAAAAAAGAAAAAGATTAAACGAAAACTGTACAAAATTGAGACAAAAAAAAGACCTAAATGCAACGAAAGAAGACGAAAATAATAATAATCATAAAACAAAACAAATATTTGGAAAAACTTAGACAAACGAAAGACTTTATAAATCCAAAGATAGACACAAAATAAAACGGAAATAATTTCAAACTACTCAAAAATAGTAAAAAAGACAGGAATAAGACGATTTGACAATTTTGACAATTTTGACAATTTTGACAATTTTGACAATTTTGACAATTTTGTCGATTTTGCAGGATTCCATTGATTGTTTTTTCAGTTGATTCCAAAATCAATGCAGGAAGAATACTTGAGTAGAAACATATCAATCAATCCACTACAAAGCAGAGTATTGGATTGATTTATTGACCTCCTAAATTCAGAAAGGAAAACAATTATTTCACAAAAGAAAAAAAACCAAAATAAACCAAAAGCCAATGAAGACTGAACGCAAAAGTTCGAAGCAACATGCAACATCATCAGAAGCACAAGCAGCAGCAGCAATCAGCCAAAGTGAAAAGAGTGTAGTGCCATTATGTGAAAGAATATAATTATTGTAAAACGCAACGATGAAACACAAGAAAAACCGAAACAAATGAAGCAAAAAAACACGGAGAAAATTATGCGAAAAAATAAAACTAGTGACTCTTTTTTTTTCTTCGGGTTTTTTCCTCCACCCTCTCGGTTCAGTTCAGAGGGTCCCCAGCGATCAACAATTACTTTGGGACCGACCCAGGTTAAGAGCAAAAAAGAAATGAGAAAAAAGTAGTCGTCAGACAAGTAAACCGAAAAGAAGAAATTGTGTCTTCGGTGCACGCGATTTGCAACCTCAAATTGCTGCCGTTTTCGTCGTCAGCTCTCTAAGAAAGACTTTTGTAGGAAGCTCCCTAGATAAAAAAAAAAGACAGAAAAAAGACGCGGGAGACCCCAGAGAAGAGTTTTTGTGAATGCTTAAAGCAAGAAGCAAGAAGCATTGTCGTGTCGTGTCTGCTTTCTGAGATTCTGAGGGAAAATTAGCTGAAATAAGGCAATAAGTGCACACGAAACGCATCGGATTGGGGATTATTCAAAAGGTGTTTAACCGCCTTCTTCATCTTTTCTTAGGAGGTTTCGTAAAGAGAGAAAAGATGTTGTTGATTGCACCAATACCAGCACCTGAGATGAGATGTTGTTTACCTTCGAAGGTGGGGCGGCGGCATGGAGGAACATAATTTACCTCCCTTTTAAATGGGCGCTCGCTTGCATGTTCGTTGCACGTCGTGTGATTTATGGTGGATTCGCGGCTAATGGCCGGTAAATTCTTTTCTCTCATTGATAAACTGCTCTCAAATCGACGCAATGGGATGGGATAATCCGATAGCAAAATTGGACGGTGAGAATTTGAAAATTGCAATTTTTCATTAAATCAAAAAAAGCTTTCTGCGGTTGTTAAATAAACAATAAGAAAAAAGTAAAAAACGTTGATCATGATCTTGATCATTATATATTGAGTTAACCAATTTTTTCTAAAAAAAATACTTCAAATTTATGCTATGAGATTAGTAAAATATCAGAACAACGATTAATATGAAATAGTATATCAGAAAACAAAAATTTAAGTCTATAGCTCAATTAAACATACCTATTTTCAGGATAATTATGCTCAAAGCACTGTAAAAAAAAAACACAAGACATGTGAAAAATCAAAATAAAATTTGCAAAAAAAAAGGTAACAGAAATGTGAAAATTGTGATGAATCCGAATGAATTAAAATGGAGCCAAAGTAAGAAATGACATAAAAGAGACTGAAATCGATAGAAAACCCTAATTCAAAATATCAAAAAGACAAAAATGACAAAAATGACAAAAAATGACAAAAATGACAAAAATTACAAAAATTACAAAAATGACAAAAATGACAAAAATGACAAAAATGACAAAAATGACAAAAATGACAAAAATGACAAAAATGACAAATATGACGAAAATGACAAAAATGACAAAAATGACAAAAATGACAAAAATGACAAAAATGACAAAAATTACAAAAATTACAAAAATGACAAAAATGACAAAAATGACAAAAATGACAAAAATGACAAAAATGACAAAAATGACAAAAATGACAAAAATGACAAAAATGACAAAAATGACAAAAATGACAAAAATGACAAAAATGACAAAAATGACAAAAATGACAAAAATGACAAAAATGACAAAAATGACAAAAATGACAAAAATGACAAAAATGACAAAAATGACAAAAATGACAAAAATGACAAAAATGACAAAAATGACAAAAACGACAAAAATGACAAAAATGACAAAAATGACAAAAATGACAAAAATGACAAAAATGACAAAAATGACAAAAATGACAAAAATGACAAAAATGACAAAAATGACAAAAATGACAAAAATGACAAAAAAGACAAAAATGACAAAATTGACAAAAATGACAAAAATGACAAAAATGACAAAAATGACAAAAATGACAAAAATGACAAAAATGACAAAAATGACAAAAATGACAAAAATGACAAAAATGACACAAAAATGACACAAAAATGACATAAACATGACTCAAAAATGACACAAAAATGACGCAAAAATGACAAAAATTAAAAAATTGACAAAAATGACAAAAAAGACAAAAATGACAAAAATGACAAAAATGACAAAAATGACAAAAATGACAAAAATGACAAAAATGACAAAAATGACAAAAATGACAAAAATGACAAAAATGACAAAAATGACAAAAATGACAAAAATGACAAAAATGACAAAAATGACAAAAATGACAAAAATGACAAAAATGACAAAAATGACAAAAATGACAAAAATGACAAAAATGACAAAAATGACAAAAATGACAAAAATGACAAAAATGACAAAAATGACAAAAATGACAAAAATGACAAAAATGACAAAAATGACAAAAATGACAAAAATGACAAAAATGACAAAAATGACAAAAATGACAAAAATGACAAAAATGACAAAAATGACAAAAATGACAAAAATGACAAAAATGACAAAAATGACAAAAATGACAAAAATGACAAAAATGACAAAAATGACAAAAATGACAAAAATGACAAAAATGACAAAAATGACAAAAATGACAAAAATGACAAAAATGACAAAAATGACAAAAATGACAAAAATGACAAAAATGACAAAAATGACAAAAATGACAAAAATGACAAAAATGACAAAAATGACAAAAATGACAAAAATGACAAAAATGACAAAAATGACAAAAATGACAAAAATGACAAAAATGACAAAAATGACAAAAACGACAAAAATGACAAAAATGACAAAAATGACAAAAATGACAAAAATGACAAAAATGACAAAAATGACAAAAATGACAAAAATGACAAAAGTGACAAAAATGACAAAAATGACAAAAATGACAAAAATGACAAAAATGACAAAAATGACAAAAATGACAAAAATGACAAAAATGACAAAAATGACAAAAATGACAAAAATGACAAAAATGACAAAAATGACAAAAATGACAAAAATGACAAAAATGACAAAAATGACAAAAATGACAAAAATGACAAAAATGACAAAAATGACAAAAATGACAAAAATGACAAAAATGACAAAAATGACAAAAATGACAAAAATGACAAAAATGACAAAAATGACAAAAATGACAAAAATGACAAAAATGCCAAAAATGACAAAAATGACAAAAATGACAAAAATGACAAAAATGACAAAAATGACAAAAATGACAAAAATGACAAAAATGACAACAATGACGAAAATGAAAAAAATTTCAAAAATTATACAAAAATGATACAAAAATGACACAAAAATGACACAAGAATGACACAAAAATGGCAATAAATTGTACAAAAATGACACAAAAATGGCAAAAAAATGTAAAAAAATGACACAAATTTAGAAAAAATGAAACAAAAATTAAACAAAAAGTACACAAAAATAACACAAAAATTACACAAAAATAACACAAAAATGACACAAAAATGACACAAAATGAAAAAAATTACACAAAAATGACACAAAAATGGTACAAAAATGACAAAAAATGAATAAAAATTGAAACAAATATGACACAAAAATGACATAAAAATGAAACAAAAATGACACAAAAATGACACAAAAATAACAAAAAAAATTATACAAAAAAATGACTTAAAAATTATACAAAAATGACAAAAAAATGACACAATAATGACACAAAAATTACACAAAAATGACACAAAAATAACACAAAATGAAACAAAAATGATATAAAAATGAAACAAAAATGACACAAAAATGAGATAAAAATGACACAAAAATGACATAAAAAAACACAAAAATAACACTAAATGACAGAAAAAATGAAACAAAAATAACACAAAAATTACACAAAAATGACACAAATTGGCACAAAAATGTCACAAAAATGACACAAATTGGCACAAAAATGTCACAAAAATGACACAAAAATGACTCAAAAAAGGCACAAAAATGACACAAAAATGACACAAAAATGGAACAAAAATGGCACAAAAATGACAAAAAAATGACACAAAAATGACAAAAATGACACAAAAATGGCACAAAAATAACACAAAAATGACATAAAAATGACACAAAAATGACATTAAAATGACACAAAAATGACACAAAAATGACACAAAAATGACACAAAAATGACACAAAAATGACACAAAAATGACACAAAAATATCACAAAAATGACACAAAAATGGCACAAAATTGATACAAAAATGGCAAAAAAATGACACAAAAATGAAACAAAAATAACAAAAAACACAAAAATGACAAAAATTTAAAAAAAATTACTAAAAATGAAAAACTAACAAAAATTACAAAAATACAAAAATGACAAAAATAACAAAAATTACAAAAATTACAAAAAAGACAAAAACTTCAAAAATTACAAAAATTTTTAAAATGATAAAAATTTCAAAAATTACAAGAATTACAAAAATTACAAAATTTACAAAAATTACAAAACTACAAGTTCAAAAATTAGAAAAATTACAAAATGTTCAAAAATTACAAAAATTACAAAAATTACAAAAATTACAAAAATTACAAAAATTACAAAAATTACAAAAATTACAAAAATTACAAAAATTACAAAAATTACAAAAATTACAAAAATTACAAAAATTACAAAAATTACAAAAATTACAAAAATTACAAAAATTACAAAAATTACAAAAATTACAAAAATTACAAAAATTACAAAAATTACAAAAATTACAAAAATTACAAAAATTACAAAAATTACAAAAATTACAAAAATTACAAAAATTACAAAAATTACAAAAATTACAAAAATTACAAAAATTACAAAAATTACAAAAATTACAAAAATTACAAAAATTACAAAAATTACAAAAATTACAAAAATAACAAAAATTTCATAAATGACAAAAATGACAAAAATGACAAAAATGACAAAAATTACAAAAATACAAAAATTACAAAAATTACAAAAATTACAAAAATTACAAAAAATACAAAAATTACAAAAATTACAAAAATTACAAAAATTACAAAAATTACAAAAATTACAAAAATTACAAAAATTACAAAAATTACAAAAATTACAAAAATTACAAAAATTACAAAAATTATAAAAATTACAAAAATTACAAAAATTACAAAAATTACAAAAATGACAAAAATTACAAAAATGACAAAAATTACAAAAATTACAAAAATTACAAAAATTACAAAAATTACAAAAATTACAAAAATGACAAAAATTACAAAAATTACAAAAATTACAAAAATTACAAAAATTACAAAAATTACAAAAATTACAAAAATTACAAAAATTACAAAAATTACAAAAATTACAAAAATTACAAAAATTACAAAAATTACAAAAATTACAAAAATTACAAAAATTACAAAAATTACAAAAATTACAAAAATTACAAAAATTACAAAAATTACAAAAATTACAAAAATTACAAAAATTACAAAAATTACAAAAATTACAAAAATAACAAAAATTACAAAAATTACAAAAGTTACAAAAATTACAAAAATGACAAAAATAACAAAAATTGCAAAAATTACAAAAATTTCAAAAATTACAAAAATTACAAAAATTACAAAAATTACAAAAATTACAAAAATTCCAAAAATTACAAAAATTACAAAAATTACAAAAATTACAAAAATTACAAAAATTACAAAACTATCAAAAATATCAAAAATAACGAAAATTACAAAACTTACAAAAATTACAAAAATTACAAAAATTACAAAAATTACAAAAATTACAAAAATTACAAAAATTACAAAAATTACAAAAATTACAAAAATTACAAAAATTGCAAAAATTACAAAAATTACAAAAATTACAAAAATTACAAAAATTACAAAAATTACAAAAATTACAAAAATTACAAAAATTACAAAAATTACAAAAATTACAAAAATTACAAAAATTACAAAAATTACAAAAATTACAAAAATTACAAAAATTACAAAAATTACAAAAATTACAAAAATTACAAAAATTACAAAAATTACAAAAATTACAAAAATTACAAAAATTACAAAAATTACAAAAATTACACAAATTACAAAAATTACAAAAATTACAAAAATTACAAAAATTACAAAAATTACAAAAATTACAAAAATTACAAAAATTACAAAAATAACAAAAATTACAAAAATTACAAAAATTACAAAAATTACAAAAATTACAAAAATTACAAAAATTACAAAAATTACAAAAATTACAAAAATTACAAAAATTACAAAAATTACAAAAATTACAAAAATTACCAAAATTACAAAAATTACAAAAATTACAAAAATTACAAAAATTACAAAAATTACAAAAATTACAAAAATTACAAAAATTACAAAAATTACAAAAATTACAAAAATTACAAAAATTACAAAAATTACAAAAATTACAAAAATTACAAAAATTACAAAAATTACAAAAATTACAAAAATTACAAAAATTACAAAAATTACAAAAATTACAAAAATTACAAAAATTACAAAAATTACAAAAATTACAAAAATTACAAAAATTACAAAAATTACAAAAATTACAAAAATTACAAAAATTACAAAAATTACAAAAATTTCAAAAATTACAAAAATTACAAAAAATACAAAAATTACAAAAATTACAAAAATTACAAAAATTACAAAAATAACAAAAATTACAAAAATTACAAAAATTACAAAAATTACAAAAATTACAAAAATTACAAAAATTACAAAAATAACAAAAATTACAAAAATTACAAAAATTACAAAAATCACAAAAATTACAAAAATTACAAAAATTACAAAAATTACAAAAATTACAAAAATTACAAAAATTACAAAAATTACAAAAATTACAAAAATTACAAAAATTACAAAAATTACAAAAATTACAAAAATTACAAAAATTACAAAAATTACAAAAATTACAAAAATTACAAAAATTACAAAAATTACAAAAATTACAAAAATTACAAAAATTACAAAAATTACAAAAATTACAAAAATTACAAAAATTACAAAAATTTCAAAAATTTCAAAAATTACAAAAATTACAAAAATTACAAAAATTACAAAAATTTCAAAAATTTCAAAAATTTTAAAAATTTTAAAAATTTCAAAAATTTTAAAAATTTCAAAAATGACAAAAATGACAAAAATGAAAAAAATTACAAAAAAAAAAAAAAACATAAATTACAAAAATTACAAAAATTACAAAATTTACACGAATTACAAAAATTACAAAAATTGCAAAACTACAAAAATTTAAAATTACAGAAATTACAAAAATTATAAAAATTATTACAAGAATTCTAAAAAAAATACAAAGTTGACAAAAATTATAAAATTTACAAAAATTTCACAAATAACAAAGGTTTGACAATCTTTTAGAGCAATTCGCGGTGAATTTTACCCTCTCAGTTCACCAAATACGCATAAAATGATCTTTTCTCTTCAAATTTTAAAGGTCTTCCGCTGGGGGTTTGTTTTTGACATCAATTTCGAGATTTGCTTTTAATTTGCGAACCATTTCTGTGCTGTGGATATGCTAAGATACCTTTTCTATAACCGCTAAAATAACCTGGACTGCTTTTTGAACTTTAGGAATTTGCAAAATAAGCTGGTGTCGAATATGTTTAGTGGCCATTCCCAGAAATTCTATTATCGGTATTCTCAAAAAAATCGGATAATTCCTGGAAACTAGGCCGGGAAATGGGAACGTTGATTTTCGTCACCCGAATTCCCAATTTCTAACCTCAAAACTATCAAAAAATAAATTAACACAAAAACTACCCACATAGTTTTGTGGAACAGACAAAAAGCTATCGAATGAATAGTTCCGCTTTACCAAGAAGTGAGCCAAACATCGGAAACAAAACTCAATCTAAAAGCGTTACTTACTAACTTAATATAATGAAAATAAAATTATACAGATTAGACTTTACACTGAAATTCTATCAAATCACACAATAAAAGACTTAAAAATGGAACTAAACTTACATTGGAAAAGCACTGATGTTTTACAAATTTGGAACATGACACTAAATTGACACATCGATGGTCCTCAAATGCCGAAAATTAACCCACAAATTTCTATAATATGACACATAATTTAACCTAAAAAAAAGCATTAAATTTTTAAAAATGTTGCCCTTGTGACAGTTTGGACAGTTTTAAAAAGACGATTAAAACAATTCTCAAAATACTGCCCTTCTGTTGTTATTTTTTTAAGTATAAAATTTCAAGATTGTTTAACGGATATTTTTTAAAAGTTTCAATTTATAATTTTGATAATTTTTCTACATAGCTAGTTTGTTTCTTTCAAGAATTTTCCCCAAGATAATATCTGAAAGATCAAAAGATACCCAAACCACTTGCAGATACCGATCATCTCCGGTCTTGGAACTTGTAACTGCTTCATAATGTTTATTTGAACTGAGAAACAAAAACCAATGCCAGACATGAATCGCTCGAGGCGTGTTGGACAGGAATTTAAATTCAAAATCAAGGCAGCGGAAAAAAAATCACTGTTGTCCGAGAAATGCCTTTGGAAGGTAGTAGTTAACACGCCACAATCTTCTGCCATCGTGTGGTTCTCGACTTGAGACTTAAGCCACTTGAAAAACGACAGAAGTCAAGAAGTTTGCCCCGCAGCGCTCAATCCAAAACCAGAATCCGAACCACCTCGGCGGACACAACGGCCTAAAGTCGGAGATGATCTTCCTTGAAGATGGGGTTTTTTCTGTTTCAACTCCGAAGAGCAGCGCCCATTTCCATACTCTGGACTCCGGAGGCGCATTTTCGGAAGCCTATCGATGCAGGTTTAAATCATCTCCCTGGACAGGCAAAATTGCACCCTTTGGGCGAATGATCTTTTTCTGGCAGGAGGAATTATAACAAGCAGCCAGCCAGCTCTGTCTCGGATTTCCTGAAGCAGTGATACATTTAAATACCTGGTCCTGGGATTTGTTGCAGTTCTTGATTCTGGGCGGGAAAATGGGCAATGAATTCGAGAAGTTTCGATGTAAAGTAGAGATAAATTTGTCTACCAACTACTGGAAGACTGAGGCCGAGGTGGTTTACTTATGATTTCTCTTGTAATCAGCGCTAGTTAACAGCTGCAGCTTCACATACAAGGCGTTGCAGTTGCAGCATCCCAAATGGGTAGCAGACCGGAGCGTCTTGTGAGAGACCTTGATCATAAACACTTGGAAATTCTCACATTGCCTTACATATGCAAACTCATCTGCAGTGAATCAGTGAACTCCGCAAAAGCTGGTACAATTAGGCAAAACCAATCTGCTGCCATCACTGCGCCGATTTTTTTCCACTGGAGATGAACAGAGTCTTACAAGGTACAAGCTGAGGTCATACATGATTATTTTTTTCAATTTATTTTCATTTTCTATTGTATTGAATCTAGTGAAAAGAAACACTTTCCTTTTAGCGGTCACGAGAGCACTTCATGCTTTGGGACAATATGAGCTTACACGGTGGGGCTTAAGGGCGCTAAAAGTTGAAATAGTTGAAATTGTTCCTTATTTCAGAACTCAATAAGTAAAAATCAAAGAGAGTTAAAAAAAATGTGAGAATCTACGCGCCTTGTGATCGGCAAATATCATGATTCAATGAAACGGAGATACTAATGCAGGCCAAATACCTTTAGTTTATTCCTAAAAAAAATTGGATTTAAATTTGCGAATGGATATTGTTAAATTTTATGATTGCCTAGTGTTGGAATTTGTAAATTTGTGGAACTTGTGAAAAACATTTCAATTTTAATCTTGAGACTCATCAGATGAGAATGTCTGGAAGATACAAGAAAACTGATGTTGAAGGTATTTAAGCACTTGTACGAGTAAGGAGTTGTACATATTGGAAATATAGGGAGACCCATTCCCATTGAGCTTAGACATAACGGGACAGTTTAGGAGCAAATCATTTTTTTTTTCACTTTTATGTTATTTTTTTCGTTTTATCATACAGTGAATCAATATAAAATGAGATTTCGTTCTATTGTAGGCCAGTGATCGAATTTTCATCCGAACACTGCTCATAAGCTTTAGCACAGACTGATTTGCGATGATTTTTACCACTTTTTTGTGTCTCCACTACGGCTTCTTCTTCTTATTCTTCTTCTTCTTCTTCTTCTTCTTCTTCTTCTTCTTCTTCTTCTTCTTCTTCTTTTTCTTCTTCTTCTTCTTCTTATTATCCTTCTTATATGCCTTTAGACCCAAACTCACCTTGGCACGATGGGCGGTACTAAGAGCGGAACCCACTTTTTTGCCACATTCCGAACATAGGCAGTCTTCCTACTGGCGATAGCACTTTTCGGTCCAAAGTTTTGTCCACCGGACCCAATTTTCTCCCAGATTTGTTTTTGCTCACGAAGCTTCTTCTCTCCATACTTCTGAATCGAGCAGGGTTGTACCAAAATCATGCTTAGACATAATGGGACACCCTATAGTAAAACTTCAATTCTAATCTAAAGTTTGGTACCAAGCAGGTTAAAGCGGATATAAGGGATGATTGTCAGCTTGCTGTTAAATTCCCGGAAAAAAAGAAGGTTAAAGTAGGGTTGCCATCCGTCCCGCAAAAGCGGGACATGTTCCGCTTTTTTGTTGAATGTCCCGCCGTCCCGCTTTTTTCTCTAAATGTCCCGCTTTTTTTCATGGAAAACTTTAACAAAGTTCATTGACTTACACTAGAAAAAATCAAACTTGATCCTCAATTTCAATTCATTAGTTCAAAACGAAAATCGTTCGAGTATGTCATTTTTCTCAAAATAAGTAAAACATCACATTTTTTTTTGGAATTCGTCTTTTTTTCTCAAAATAAGCATCTGTTTTTCAGAGCTTTCATAAGACAATACTGAATAAACTTAAAGTTACTATAAGATTTTGATTCAGTTAAGCGTTCTTGGAGCATGGTGAAACAATGCAATGTAAAAATTTTTGGTATGAAAAAAAAATTGTTTAAGTTGCTTCCAAATGATTAAAGATTTTAATTTTTCGATAGAAGTTAGTTGAATTACCTTTTACTATACTCCAGCTTTTTCAACACAATTGTCCAAAGTACCTATACAATGAAAGAAGTTTTCCTGAGTTTTCAAATTTTTAAAACAAATTTGAAATAGATTTGTTGTTGCACAATGGTTTTTTACGCGATATCAAATCAGCCGTTTCTTTCAAATAACGTATTAATATGGGCTAACCATGGAAAATAACCATGTTTATGACAAAAACCGTGTAAAAAGAAGTCATGTAAGAAAAACTTAGCAAAACTAATCCGCGTTAAAAAAAAAATCTTAGTATACTATACTGTCTATGAATGACTTTGGTTGATGGTATACGTAAAAGTTTGACAAAACAGTTAACCTTTTTAAAAAGTTTCTTAAATGTCCCGCTTTTTTCGGCTGTGTCCCGCTTTTTTGTCGTTAAATGTCCCGCTTTTTTCTGAAAGTATCTGGCAAGCCTAGGTTAAATGGTCTGCAAGATTAAAAAAAAATAATTTCAGAGTTGTATTATAACTAACACAAGCACCATTAAAAATAAAGAATAGAATGCTTTAACTGCAATCTTGGAGCAAAATGTCAAAATTGTCAAAATTGTCAAAATTGTCAAAATTGTCAAAATTGTCAAAATTGTCAAAATTGTCAAAATTGTCAAAATTGTCAAAATTGTCAAAATTGTCAAAATTGTCAAAATTGTCAAAATTGTCAAAATTGTCAAAATTTTCAAAATTGTCAAAATTGTCAAAATTGTCAAAATTGTCAAAATTGTCAAAATTGTCAAAATTGTCAAAATTGTCAAAATTGTCAAAATTGTCAAAATTGTCAAAATTGTCAAAATTGTCAAAATTGTCAAAATTGTCAAAATTGTCAAAATTGTCAAAATTGCCAAAATTGTCAAAATTGTCAAAATTGTCAAAATTGTCAAAAATTAAAATTAATCATAAATCATTTTATTTTTTCTTTGCCTTATGCCTCTCGTTTAAAAAGTAATGTAAATATATGCAGGCTGAATCCGAGCAATTTTCAATAAATTTTATATAACTTTAAAGCATTTTTTGAAAGTTTGGGCTTCATATCTAGGTTACTGACTTGGTATTTTTTAAAATTTTGTTTTTAAAGTCCGTAATGTTCACTACTATGTTTCCGCTGCATTGCATGACCTATCAATTTCGGGTCCCACCCTCCAAAATAATTCCACCGGTAGAAATGCAGCAGTGCATCCGTAGAAAAACACCAAATAAAGAAGAGCACCTGTCGTTCGCCATGCGCGTTTCACCTCGTTCACTCACTCACTGTGTGTGTTCATTATGAGGCTGTTAAACTATAAAAGTCAACGGAAAAAGAGCGCCAAGCCAAAAGGGAGAAGGAACAAGTGAAAGAGCAGGTAACAACAACATATTGAAAGTTTCCGGAGCCAACAATAGAGCTATTGAATTTCACCTGTGCGTGTTCCGTTGCTGTTGTTAAATCGAATGAACGAAAGATGGCAGAAGTTTTCCTCCTAAATTAGAGGGTTCAGCACCATTCAAGACTCAAGAGAGGCCTCAAAAAACCTTCTGCGTGCGACTTGGCCGTTTTATTTGTGTTCTCTTTCACTTCGAGGCATGTGGATGCATCTTTTAATGAGTGACAAATGCACTTGACGAGTTGCGTTCTGTTTGCAGGTTACGTGACCCAATTTGTTGGCTCTTCGAGCCAACATTGAGGAATACAAATTATCCAAGAGATTTTAGTGCACCTCCTCTCTGAATAGTATCTCTAGTAAGCATCCGGAGATATGATGAGAAAAATCGGAACCCATCATCATGATCGATAAACGTTTTCCGGGGTGGCTAATCAAACGTTTCCCAAATGAAATAACTTCTCTCTCGGCCTCAGCATCATTAAAAGCGAAAGTTGAATCGTTGCATTCGAGGATCATAATTGGTTAGTTCAGAGAGTCCGGCGTTCGATTCTGCGCTGATTTTCTGCGCCCGTTCCTTTCTTTTTTTGCGGCCGGCTTTACGATTATGGTCATTAAAGATCGACGGTATTTTATTTTTATTTTGGGGCCCCTTATATTGCATCTTTTCTCCCGGGCCAAGTTAGCCGATTAATGGCAGGCGGGCTCATCTTTGAATGATTGTACCATGAGAGGAGGTACTTTTCGCGTTAATCTCGTGTGAAATCGAACGGAACAATTATGACCCCCCGAATGCCGCCCCAATCAAATGGTTTCGATCGAAAGCTGATAATCGAATTTACATAGACGCGTGGAATTTGTTGAAGACCGCGACCGGGCGGATTGATTTTTACTGCACCTGTTCAATCGATGAACTATCGGGGTTCATTGGTTGAGATGAGAAAAAAGAACCGCCCGGATTATACCTTCAAGGCGCGGAAACTTCAACCCCTCGAAAGTTAGTTCCCAAGCTTGGTTTATTAATACTGGGCGAACTAAATTCGACCATCAAATTGCTGAACATTTTAATTTTATTTTTATCTACAAACCAATATTGACAATATTGACAATTTTGACAATTTTGCCAATTTTGACAATTTTGCCAATTTTGACAATTTTGATAATTTTGACAATTTTGACAATTTTGACAATTTTGACAATTTTGACAATTTTGACAATTTTGACAATTTTGACAATTTTGACAATTTTGACAATTTTGACAATTTTGACAATTTTGACAATTTTGACAATTTTGACAATTTTGACAATTTTGACAATTTTGACAATTTTGACAATTTTGACAATTTTGACAATTTTGACAATTTTGACAATTTTGACAATTTTGACAATTTTGACAATTTTGACAATTTTGACAATTTTGACAATTTTGACAATTTTGACAATTTTGACAATTTTGACAATTTTGACAATTTTGACAATTTTGACAATTTTGACAATTTTGACAATTTTGACAATTTTGACAATTTTGACAATTTTGACAATTTTGACAATTTTGACAATTTTGACAATTTTGACAATTTTGACAATTTTGACAATTTTGACAATTTTGACAATTTTGACAATTTTGACAATTTTGACAATTTTGACAATTTTGACAATTTTGACAATTTTGCGTTTTTTCTTTAACCTGTTGACTCGAGGCGAACAGAGCACCATTAATCGAGGTATGATGAGAATTTCCCAACGTAGAATCTGGCGGCATTTTCAGCTCGATGAAGTCAACTCAATTATAGACCTGCAGCTATCTAATCACATCTGATGATTTGGCTTAGCGATAAGGTGTCGGATAGGTAACTCAGAGGAATCGAGTTCGATTCTTGGTCGAGGCGAATGTTTTGGCATTGCCTCTTACTGTCGTTTTAGATCTAGACCCAATGAAGGGTACTTGTCCAGTACCAGGAGGTTCAAAGTAGGGAATTTCGTTCATCCATTTTATTGTAAATCCATCAGAAACGGCAAAACCAAGGGAAAAAAATTCTTATCGTAACTTGCAGATAAGACCATTAACTACGAATGGGTTTTCTAAAAACCACGAAACACCCGTCCAAGTATGAGAAAAACATGGATTTATATAATCCACCGCTTAAAGGGTCCTAAGTAGACGGAAAATAAAAATAAAAATAAGGTTAAATTTACCGAGAAGCAGAGGTGAGTGTTTTTCAACCCCCTTTCTCGGTTTGTTTTAACTTTTTTTTTTCATTCACCTAGCAAAAAGGTAAATCTAACCTTTTTAAATTTCACCTAGAAGAAGGGTGAATTTAACGTTTTTGAGATTCACTGAGTAAAAAACTAGATTCTACCGTTTTCCCATTCATTGACGAAAAGGGTAAATGGTACCCTGGTTTGGTTGGTTCTTTAACCCTTCGTTTCATAAAGTAACAAATTTGCAACAATTAATGTATGGAAATATGGAAAAATCGTATTTTATTTTAATTTTTTTTCTTAATGTACTCATCATTTTCAACTGTTTACAATGAATTTTAAGGAAAAATAAAAAATCATGAAACGAAGGGTTAATAAATGTAAACAACAAAAAAATCAAAATTTGATACTTCTTTATTCATAACACAAGAGAATTTTGACCTTATAACTATTGTTTTTAGAAATATGTAACCATGTTTTGAAAAAATAAATTCATAGTTGGAGCAAGACTAGTGTGAAGTCCTTCCACCAGCCACGTGAAAATCCAGTTTTGCTCCTTTACTAGATAAATACTCCTTCTTCCTTCAGGTTACCTTCTTTGCGTTTTTTTGCTCCATCATGGCCGCTGGATCCTTCAGCATTCGTAGGCCTTTCAAGCCTTTCCAGCTTTCCAGGTACCAGCTTTAATGGTAGTTTAGCAGTCCATTACGATTTTTTTTAATTCCACCCAGTCCAACTACATTGCGCACGACTTGACCACCGTATTTTGTTTTTTTTTTTCTCGTTGTAAAGCTTTCTACCTCGCAGACACGAAGTCAGAGGTATGTTTTGTCTTACCACTTTTCCAATCGAATTGTTCGGATTACGCTCAATTAAACCTTTCACATTCCTCTACTTCATGAAATCAATCATCTTTACTTTTATTCAGCTTACTAGTGCTAACGGGGCCACTTTGCTGCACCTTTGAAAATAAATAAAAATAATGAAATTTTTATAGCTTTTCTATTTATATTTTTAATTTTTTTTTGTAGATGATTTTAGATTGAATTTCAACATCATTCAGATGGAACTTCTTTGAAAAGCCAACTACTACCTTGAGTTTCAAATGGCAAAACTGAGATAAAATACAAGGGGTACTGAAAATCTAAAATTGAGACTTTATTTGTCGAGAACTACCTTACAAACATTTTTCGTTAACTTATAACATTATGTTTCATACATGGTCATATGCTTGAAAATTTTTAGAGTTATGCCAAACAATTCGTAACAGAGTGCTCCTTCTTCTTCCCATCTCTTTGCTGGCAGAAGGTATTGAATAATCATAGAAATATTCCTCGTAGCCAAGTTACCTCATACAAAATTTGGCTAAAATAATGTTACACAAAAGTTTTACAAAAAATGTGTCAAACTAGTGAAACACGTCAAACATAAGCGTGTTGTGTTCAAATTTGAGCGCGTGTAGACAAATTGCGCTAACACCAATTTGTTGAACTTAGTTCAAGCTTCAACGTGGTTTATTAGTTATAAAAATCCACTTGCACGTTTTTGCAATAAATGCTCGTGAAGTTGAGAAAAAAATATAACTTAGAGTTACAATAAGTTCGCTAGGTGATTTGTGTGATTTGAACGTTCTGACAAATGTTTAGAACATCCCATTCATGCAAATCCTCATCAAATTAAAGTTAAGTTTAAAAAACTACATTTTAGAAACTTTTAAATAACTTCCAAAACCAAACCTCTATAAATTTGCTCTAAAAAGCAATAGAGTTTTGATGTTTTCAAAAAAGTTTCATATTTTCACGTATTCTACAACTTTGTACTCTAAAGTAAATCTCTATCTTTTGAAACAAAAGAGTTAGAATTTTCAATTTTTTCATAGTAGAAATAGACTATTTTTTTTACGTTTTCATGTTATGAAGCATGTTTAAAGAAGCCAATGTTCTGAAGCCACTTAAGAGATAAAATGAAAGACAGAGGCGCTAGGAAAAAAGTTCCACTTTAAGCCCTTTCGGACCACTGTGCATTGGAAGAAAGGAGGGCTATCAAACCTTTCTCGTATACAAACACCCTCCAATGCCAAATTTGGTTCAAATTTCTCTAATATTTCTAGAGATGTACAAAACATTGTATGAAATCCCCCTCTCCCTTTGACAGATAGAAACATTGCTCGGATCCAAATATCCTCCCATGCCAAATTTAATTCCATTTGTTTAGATAATTTACGAGCTATGCAAAAAATGCATTACAGAGTCCCTACCCCCTTCCTAACTCCTCATTGAAAAGAAAGACGAATACTAAACAATTGTATAAACATTCCTCGTACCCAATTTACCATTCATGCCAAATTTGGTTCCATTTATATGATCAGTTCTCGAGTAATGCAGATATATTTTCTTTGTTTCGGAGACCCCCTCCTAACTTCCAGAGATGGGGAGAGATCTCAATCCATTATTGATACCTTCTCCGGTGCCCATAGACTCTTTCTGTCAAGTTTCACACAAATCGGTTCAGTATTTTTGAGTCTATTGGGAACAGATGGACAGACAAACAGAAAGACAGATTTTTTTAAAATATATCTTTATGTATAAACTAGCTGACCCGGTAAACTTCGTTTTACCTTCTAAAGTATAAATCGTAATTTATGTTCAATTTTATCTACACGTCCTTAACTGCATTCTTATGAAAATCGTAACAAATAAAGTTGAATTTGTATTGGGACCACCTTCCATAAAAAGTGAGATCCTTGAAACTATTATACAAACCATCTTTGACCCAAAAAACCCTCGGAAACCAAATTTCACTTCATTCCGACCGACCATTCATACGTGATGTTGTTACAGAGAAAATGCCTCCATTTTTATATATAAGATTGTCCTCAGGTCTCCTTGAAAGATTTTGGAGTCTTCCACAGGGACTTTTCTGAGTGTTCACAATCCTAAAAATTTTGGTCAAAAAGCTTCTTTATTGCACGCTTTCTCAAAACTACATTTCAGATCGTCGCTAAATTTTGAACAAATGAAGATTTCTATCCATTTCTTTCTATTCACAAATAAGGGTTATAAATGAGGTGTTGTATTTTTTCTGGCTCCCGTAAATGTTTCAAAGTTTTACTGCAGCACCAAAACAATGTAATGATTATATCCAAAAAAGATGTTGTAAAATGTCAATACCGATTGTAGTTAACTCTGCGTCAAAATTGGCATAACGCGTTAGTCGCCAAGAGTGGGTGCGATCTGAAATTTGAAATTGAAATTTGAAATTTGAAAAGTGAAAACACCAATTTAAAGATATATTTTCTACTCAAAATTAACAAACATTTATAACAACTTAAGGCAGTCATTTTGTATGAATTAATTTGAGGGAGGTTCATAAAATTTCTGAGATATAAAAATTATTTTCTAACTGTGATAAGACAGAGGCCTATATTGTTCCACTATATTGTAGAATAAGATTGCCAAATTGTCCGGTATTATCCGGGTTTGAACGGATATTAAAAAAAAAATTGGGAACAGCCCGGCCCAGCCCTCGTGTCTGGATTTCATTAAAAACGCCTGGATTTGGCCCGGATTTATTACTACTATGTGGCAAATCAAACAAAAAAAAACAATTGTGTTGTTAATTTTTTTTTTCATTTATGCGTCCGATACGAATTTTTTTGAGTAAGTTTTACAAAAATAATCATAAAAGGTTTTTTTGAAGCATTAAATACGATTTAAACTCTGCCGATAAATTTTGATGAGAAAATTTATTCTTCAATTTTTTTTTCGTGATTTTTTTCAGTAATTTTTGGGTTTTGACAAAATTTGCCGGATATTGCTCTGATTTTCGGACGTCAATTTTGAAAACAAATGCCCGGATTTGGCCAGGTTTTTATATAAAATTGCCAGGATTTGCCCAGCCCGGCTACATATTGAAAAAAATTCCTGGCAACTGGTTTTCATAAGATTAACAGTTTTTTTTGTAAATTCTTTATTTAAAACGGCTCATACCTTTAGGCTTTAAGAAGCAAAACCCATTTTGTTTGTTTACAATTGTTTGCTTATATCTAGTTCACTTTTTGAAGAAAAAAGAAGATAGATAGGGAAATAAGGTTAACAGTTTTATTCGTTATATCTTTCAAGAGTGATACATCGAAATATTTGTTCACCAAGATATTAGGTAATCATCATGCGCATCTTTTGTGGAAAACGGTTTACAAAAATTTGTTTTTGTTTTTAAGTTAAAAGGTAATTTGTTTTGAAATTGGCTCTTTTTGAGCTACGGTAACTCCGAATGGAATGAGTCGAAAATTTTAACGTTGATTGCATTTGAATGTTCATATTTCAGTCTTAAAAATATAAAAAAAAAACTGATGGTATGTTATTTGTTTAAAGCGTTTAATCCTTGTTTGAAGTAGTGTAAAAAATCGCTAAAATTTGTATCTGTGTTCTTCAAGAACTCAGGAACTTCTTGACCGATTGATGTGAAATTTGACATGAAGTATTTTTTCGAGTACACAATGGTTCCAGTGAAGTTTTATGTCCCTCCCATCAAAAGGAGGCAAGGCTACCATACAAAATAATCGGAAAATACGATAAAAATCATTTCGATTCAATAGTATTGTGAAAATGCATACATTTTCATGTTAGGATAATTTACAGTACACAAAAACCCCTCCCATCAAAGAAAAGGGGTTCCCATTCAATATAAAGAAAACACGAAACAAAATTTGCCAAATTTTGTGTACTATAAATTATCCTAACATGAAAATCTATAAATCGGGGTAGTTGAAGAACGAGGATCAATATACGTCATAGTTTTTCTGTCACGGTCAATCAAGGTCACAAGCTTTATATCACCAGTGTACAAATTCTACGCCAATAACGTGCAAAAAGCGACTTGTCACGATTGGAGTAAATCCTGAACTTTGGTGGTAAGAGAATGATTTCAGAGTGTTCCGTCTCAAGTTAATAAAATGGAGTGTCTTCTACTAATTCTAAGGTGATTAATTCTAGAGATGAGTCGTTGAAGTCTTTAATCATCATTATTTCTCAAATTTGGTAATTCTAAATTTGCAGGCTGATAAGCTGAAATAACGCTAAAAGAATTCATCTTAAACCAAGTTTATATAACGAAAATGGTAGCTTCAACTATCGGATGCAATCAATTTTATCGCTCTAAATGACCCGGTGACGCAACCAATTTGCACCCCGAGAAAGACAGAGAAATTTCGGTGGGAACCGTGCGAAATTTTTCCCGAACTCAGGGGCCCCACACAGAATGAAGCCCCAAAAAGCGTTTGCCCGGCAACGAAACCTCGGCTTACTTTGATTTATCTGCTCCCGAAAGCAAAAGTGACAAAATGACATTAAACCAAACCGCGATGACACTTTCCGAACTGGTTTTCCTTCTTCAGAGCCTAGATGGAGAAAACAAATCTGATCCCACAGAGCACAGCACCCAGACAGGGGTGCTGATTAACTAGTTTTACCCTCTTGGAGGTTTTTTTTTTTCTTTTTTTTTTAGTTGTAGAGGGAACATGAACGGAATTGGGCAGTCTGTAGTGAGAATGGCGAAAAAAAAGTCACTAGCAAACCGGCCATTAATCTTTACGCAATGACACCCCATCAGTTCCGTCTTTCTATACCTTGCGACTAAAGTTGAGAGCGGGTTGTTTTTTTTTGTTGGGTCTTCAAAGGTTTGCCGTTTGACGGTTCTATTTTCGGGGGTCCCATTTGATGATGTTGCCATTAATGGTGACATCGATGGCGGTGGTTCTTGGAAACGAATGAAAAAAAACCTGTCGCTAACATTCAAAGGAAGTGACCGATTGTCATTAAACTACGTGAGCATTAATGTGCCGGAAAACGAGAAGCCTTGATTTCGAATTCGCTGAAGTGTGAAAAGCTTCTGGTTTTTTTTCCTTTCTTTCTTTAATTCGACTCCTTCGGTGGGAACTTAATTTTGGGGGTCCCTTTTTGGCAGGTTCTTTTTCTGCAGCGTTTAACTTCGAAGTAACTTTGCCTTCGAAATTGATTAGCACAAATTTCGATTCGACTAATTGGAAATACAAAGTGCTTAATCGTCTTGGGCTTCTGCAACTCGAACGGCTTGGAATGATTTTAACAAGCCATCGGCAAAGAGCTAAAAAACAGAAGGAAAAAAACAACGAGGGAAAACTGTTTCTGAGAAAGAAGGCATAAAGCCATATAAAACTAATTTTTCAGTCTCACAGTAGGCTCCGCCGGAATCTTTCTTTAAGTCGGGTTCGGCTAGTTCTCCGGTCAAGCCAAGAAAATTGGGGCTGGCAGCGCCTGCTGATGTTTTGGTTGTTTCCGAAACCGAATGATTGAGTGATGACCGTGTAAAAAACCTCGCATTGATGGGCCTTTCCCTGGTGGCTTGTTTCTGGTCATTCTTTTTCCCCTTCCATTAATCGTGGATCTAGGAACTTCAACCGCAGGCGCATGAACTTCTCCGGGCCGGCACAGGTCGAAAGTTATCGGGTGCGGTTGGTCTAACTTCAAGAGAGGGTCTACGCCTACGGGTAACATAACATGGCCCGGTGGTAACACATTGTGGAATTGTGGGGCAAATCCGGCCGGCAACTGAAGTCCCGCAGGGTTGCCGAATCGCTAACGGATCAACAACAACAACAACAACAATTCAGCTATGAGGCCGCCCGCCGTTTGAAAGTCCCATTCGAGACACCCCAGAGTCGCGGGACCAAATTCTGCGCCACTTTCCAACCAACTTTGAAACATTTCCAAAGCTAAGCTTCACATTCGACTGAACAACATAAGCTAGGGGCTCCCTCGAGAGCTTTGGAGCCGCAAATCGTACCAAAAATTCGGTGCAATGATCGTAAAACGATTTAAACATAACAACAACAAAAAAAAACCGTCCGACTCAAGTTCCAGTTTTTTTTTATGTTGAGATTACCTACTACTCGCCGACAACTGAGCCACTCCAATTTGGTGCCGATTTAAGTGGCCAAGTGGCGATGGCTCTTGGGCATGCAAAAATATATCTGTATCTGGGACGATCGTTGGAACCACTTTTTCGGTCTATTGATCCGAACCCGCTGAAGTTGCGCAACTGCACCGAATTTTGGTCGCTCTCACATAATAACGGTATCGAAGTGTTTAAGCGATAGGTGCTTTGGAAGCGCTCGCTGTTTCAAGTTTATAACTGACTCTTAAAAACCCATCTCAGTGCAGTGGCATATATTTTTAACAACTTCTCAACATTTGAATTTTTTTAATCGACTGTTTGCGAAATAATCCAAATTATCACCAAAGTGGCAGTTTTGGTAGTCTAATAGCATGCTGATTGAGTTGCTGATGTTTACCAAATAATCGAATGCAACGATTTATGTTTTTAGTTTCATGTTTAATGCTACAAAACGTTTTATCGGCGTTTAACAACAATTGGCTGAATATAAGCTTCATAAAAGTCTTATATTGCTGTTGAATTGCCTAACGCCAAAGGTTTTCCGAAGCTGTTGTAAACCCTGGAGTAACCTTCTGCTGAATAACTTTGTCCAAGACCGTAACCCAGTATTTCTTCGGATTACCAAGCTACAACCTGTTGAATGAAGGTAGTGTCTATTATCCGACATGGATGTGCAAATGTACAAATTCAAATTTAACCCAAGTGAACAACAGGAACCAAATATCTCAACCACAAGCATTCTAAATTCAGATTTGGCTGAGTTAAGGGTACTCAAGAGAGTTGAAAATATTTTCCCTCTTGAAACTTTTTACGAACTTCCAATGAACCGTTTTTCACCTTTCAAGTTGCATATGGCACCAAATTTCAACTTCTCTGCACCATGGGTGGTTCAAATGCTTTTTCCCAAAATACAGAATGACATGCCTTCTGTAACCCAGCAAACATGAAATCGTATCAGAAATGCTAACTTAAGTCGTTTACAATGGTGTTGCGAATCGCATTGTGAAAAGATCGTATAAAATGTCGTCTGAAGTCAGTTTAAATCGGATATGATAGAAAGTCCATCACGTGAAAGAAAAACGCTTGGCTACACAATTCAGTACCGGAAGTGCTCCAAATGGCTCTGACATGGGTCTGGAACATCATTACGGTTAAAAGGGCTAACGAGCAGCAATGAAAGCATTTGCAGACAACTGAAGGAATGTATTCAGGTCGTGGGAGTGAATTTCAAGAAAATCTTGATTTTTTGTTTGTTTGATGTTGTTGCCAAGGTTCCATAGAATGTTACAAGTTGTTCAGTTGGTTCGATTTATTAATGTTGAAAACGCAGCTTTCAGTTATAGAATAAAGTTATCGTTCATTTCCTGTCTTCGCCTAGTCGTTATAATATTAACTATTAGACTAGCGATTGTTTTTTGACACCTTTTACTATTCATATTCCCTAACCAAGGAATGACTCATTCCTGCTCAGAATTTCTGGCAACACTGTTGTGTTAAAATGAACCTAAATTGAGTAGTATCGCTTAACCGAGTGATTATGTAAACATTTGTACTGTCATCATCATTATTACCATCCTATTGTTCGGCAATCATCAATTGCGAATAGCCTAAAGCATGTGGCAAACCACATGGTTCTGCTGAGTGCAGAAAAAAAACTTCTGCCGAGACGAGCCCGTTTCTATCGGAGGATCCAAACTAACCGTAAATCTCAACACATCCCCTCAATTTGCAGATTGAGAATGTTGTACAGCTCCGCATGCCTCGCCCTAGGTAGCGCCTTCGTGAACGCATCACATGTATCGTAAAGAAAGCTGAAAGCTTCTCACGATCTCCCTGATGAACGCATACTTCACGTCTAGATGCTTCATGCGCTTATGGGTCCGCGCCTCCTCCAGGTACTGGATACCAGGGATGTTGTCTTCCATTCCACGTGAAAGGAGTGCTTACCACACCCAATTCGCCTAGGAAGTTTGTTAACCATAAACTTTCCATGACTGCATGTCAAATGGTTCCTAAATTAGATTCTCAAAAATGATATATGTATTCGTGATCCGATTCAGATCATAGGTCATCGGAACTATTGATATATCCGAAAAGTATTTCCGGTTTCGCATAGCTGCGATGTACCAACACCAAGGCTATGTCGGTCATGCTTCCAAGGTATCGCAGAACTCGCTCCAGGCCTTGCCAATGGCTATCTGACGGGCTGGCCTATGTTTAGTGCTCTAACTGCAACACTGATATTCGTCCTCATAAATGACTGCAAACAACCGATCAAATCGTTGATGGGCTTCGTCCAGCCCGTGTCGTGTTCTCTTACAGGGCTGCCATTCCCTTGTCGCTGGCAGTCTTCTGGAAAAAAAAACAGTCTTCGTCAGTCCCTTCAGCTTTTTGGCGATTCGAAGTTGCTCTTCCTCATCATTAGCGGCTACGTTAACCTCGTCGCGTTGAGTAGCTTCTACTGTTCGCTGACCGCTTCTTTGGACCGGTTCGTGATTGACGGAATCCATCGCTACTGTTGAAATAGCTCTCATCTCGCACCATATGCTGACTGGAATCCGATTTCGTGCCTTGAACTCCAGTGGTACCAGGACTACAGCGCACAACCAAAGCACGAGAGTAACCCCCTCGGCTATCAGCACCGCCCAATTAATCCGGGATGTTCCTCCGGCTTGACCTGTCGGACGTGAGCTCAAGCTTGCTAACCGCAACTTAACTCATGCCGGCATTGAGAGTAGCCCTCTCGGTCCACGAACCTCCTCGGACTCGACCTTTGACACTTGCTAACCACATATCTAATAAACTTGAGAGTACACCTCTCACTAACTCGTAATTTCCGTATCCAGACGTATCTGGGCCCATAACCTGTTAAAAACGCAGATTTCAGTGGTGGAATAGAGTTACCGATTATTTTAACTCTTCGTCTAGTCTTTATAATATCATCTATTACACTAGCGATTGTTTTGTCACTTTCCACTTCTCATATTCCCTAATCGGGATAGTACTCATTTCCCAATGAGTAGTTTGTTTGGGAGCACTGTTGTGTTACCACTAACCTAATTTTAGCTATTTCGTTTAACCGTGTGATGATATTAACATTTGTACTGTCATCACCATCAACATCCTTAGCATGTGGCAAACCAGAACAAACATTGTGGCAGAAAGTTTCTGCCGGTACGAGACCGTTTCTATCGGAGGGTCTGGACGAACCGTAAGTCCCAACAGATAAAATACTAGGCAGGGCCACGGTTTTTTTTTTTTTTTTTTTTTTACTTTTATTAGAGACTTTTTAAACACTGAGTGCTTATTCAAGTCTTTAGGTAACTTTATTGTCACCTTGCATTTCTTGGGACCGAGAGACAAATGGAAGAATCAGTTCATGAAAATAATGAAAATCTGCTATTTAAAAATAAAGCGTTTCTCAGCAGAAGCTTATCCGATCTTTAATCTAAAGAAATGAGTTTCCAGTCTGCAAATAAGTAGACCTCAAAGAAAATGAGAAATTATTTCTAAATGGTTTGGGGAATCTTGATACTGCCAAGAAAATCTTTTTTGACAATTTCTAGTCAGCCAAGGGCCATTTGTATTTTCAAGTTCTTGAAATTTATATTTTGGATCACTCTAAAAACGCTAAAAATTCTTTTTTTCCAGCTTGATAATGAGAATTTGGGAGCTTTAGGGCCAAGAATACTAGCCTTCCAAACACTTATGCTTTGATTATGAAGCCTAAATATATCCATTTCAAAACCCACAATCGCTGGAGTGGCTACAAATTCTACCTCGCCAAATGGTTGCTACTCCGTGATTGACCGAGGCCATCAACTTTGCGCAGAGTCCAATAGAATGAAGCATGAGCAGGGAATCCGAAAATCGTTATCCTCCGATAGAATTGGCCGATCAAAATACCCGTGAGAGAGATTTTCATCAGCAAGAACACTATACTAGCGCTGATCAACTTCAATTTTGCTCTCGATAAGTTGTGCTTTCCTATTCAAATTTATCGTCTCTTGTAACGTTAAGGATAAGTTCTCGCTCCCGGACGAGAGAAAATTTCTCACTATTTTGCATGGAGTTAAGGGCGCGGAGAGTCAGAATGGACGTAAACCGCTAGATAAAGCACTCTCTGTGCGTTTGTTTTTTCGTTCGCTTCCAGTTTTGTCGGAGAATAGGTATTCTCAGAACTAGAACTGACCGAGAGAAAATAATTTCGGGCGAGTTATCTTGATCGGCATTGGAAAAAGATAAGAAGTCATCGCGTTCTCGTATTTATCGCTAAGTGTCACACAAGTGATAAACTAGTTATCCTTATCAGATCTGCTCGATTTGCTTCCCTGAGCATGGGATTAGCAACACATTCTTAATTCCAAAAAAAATAACCGTGCCGGCCACGTCCCAGTAGACAATAAAGGATGATGGAAGGGTTGATAGTAAGATACTCCTTAGGATCAACAATCAACCTTGTTTAGGGGAGTTTAGAATAATCAACCATCCGGTATTTTTCAAAAGCTATTTTGAAAATCTCTGGAAAGTCAGTATTTCCAGCTATAGACACCGTCTATCAAGGTTGCCGAAATCACAGAAAAATCTTTTATTACACAGATTTTTGAGCAAATTTTCATCACAAAATCTGTGTCACAGAACACAAACATTTGGAAATATTCACAGATTCCACAGATATTTAGAAAGTTGTAGGTTTTTTGGAAATTGTAGTATTTTATGTCAATACTTATATTGAATTTTAATCTTTGACTTGGATAATATGATAAGACTGATAGTGTTAAAAGTAAAATGTAGAAAAAATCTTTTTTCATGACTTTTCATGAAATTAATGAAAATAGCTTCACAAAAAACCATCCCAGACTTTTTTTTGGGTAAAATCACAGAAAGTTTATTGCCACCCTGTTGAGTTTTCTTATAGCTAATTAATTGTTTTAATTACATAAGAGAATAGTAATTTTGGTGCCCATGTACTTAAAACTGATTCTGGAAGATTCCTAAATTCTATTCATTTTTAAGTTTCTGCCTATCACCTCTATTTTCAGTGATATGGTGCTAAGATAGTAAAACGACTTTATCTGGAACAAAAAATAAGTAATTAAAAGAAAATTTAAAAACAAGAATTTTTACTATTTCTTACAGCACTAATTCATTTAACAATTCGTTTTGTACTTCAAAACGTTTTGACTCATGCTTTGTTAAAAAGTTATTGTTTATGGCATTAAAATTGGCCTTTTTCACAAAACGGAGTAAAATAAACAAAAAGAATGTTTTGTAACCTTTGAATCAAAAGTCAGAACAACTCGCAGTCTTCGCGAAAGTTGATTATGAAAAAAAACTTTCTCAGTAATACTCTGCTGTTTTGCCAAAATAGTGCATAGGACTTGGAATATTTTCATTGAAAAAAATGTGTTGATTTGCGAGAGCCGCGTAGAAGAACCGTACCAATGGCAAAAAATCATGTTAAAAAAAGCCGTGTTAGGAAAACTGAGCAAAATCAAACCGCGTAAAAAAAACCTTAGTGTAAGAATTTTTATTCCAAAAAAAAATGAAGGGCTTTCATTTGTAAATAACTTTCGAGCGAATGGATGGAAATTCATAAACTTTCAGAAATACTTCCTAGTAATGTAATGCTTACATGTGCAAAATTTGGTGACAATCTGTCGAATGGATTTTGAGATAGAATCTTATGAAAAAGTTTATTGACCAAATTGTTTGGGCAACATCTTTGCCATCTATATACATTGCACAATTGTATAAACGAACGTTTTTCTTTGTTAGGGCTATTTTTGATGACGTTTTTCATTTCCTGGAACATGATCTTAAAAAATTCAAAAAAATTAATTTGATCGAAGACATAGCAAATTTAGCAGATTGTCACCTTCTTTAGCACTTCTCTAATTTTGTCCACTGTTAGATCGTCTAAGACTTTCAGATCGATTTACCACATGAATTTTGGTCGCATAGTTAATTTTCAGCTGTTTTGGGTTCTCTCGTTGAGACTTTCCTAGATTTTTCACGATCCTACAAAAAATAGTTGTCGCATTAGACACTCACTTAAAAAGCACTTGACAGATCGTCACCAAATATTGCACATGTAATCAATTAATAGGTAGTATCTCTGAAAATTTCATCAATTTCAGTTTATCCGTTCAAAAGATAATCAGTCCTTACAATTTTCCAATGCCTGTGACACCTTCTTTCAAAAGTTATCACTTGTATCTCAAAAACTTGAGCTAATACTTTTTTTTGTATTTTCGGACTCAGCGCTTCGAAATTTGTTAAAATCAGCAGAATTTTGTTGTCTAGTTTAATGTGTTACCAGCTAGTAATGAATTCAAGATATTTTTGCATATTTTGTACTTGTTGTCAAATTTATGGTTTAGAATTCAAGAACATAAATTAGAATTAAACAGCAACTGAAGTGTATACATTAAAGTGAATTACAATTTGAACCTTAGAGCTATTCCAGTTTGGCTTATTCGTATATTCCATTTGTTTCAGTATTGTTTGAAAAGTTTAGTTATTCTCTTGATAAGGAAGTTAAAATGAGATTTTACACTTCAATTAACAGATTAGACTTTAGTTAAAGATTGTTAATTTGATATTGCAATCGAGATTTAAAAAAATGTTTTCTTAAAAAAATTATAATGAAATTGGAAAAATAGAAATCTGTATGTTTCTTTATCATTTATTTCTCAATTAACACATCGATTCAATCTACGATTTTTGTTGAATTTGCTATTTCACTAAGTTTAAAAAAAATGTTTCAAATGTTAAAAAATTAAAAAAATATATTCTACTGTTTATCGATGAAGGCAACTTTTCTCATTTTTTTCGAATTTGAATGGTTTCAATAAATCCTTTCAACCATTTTTACCAATAATCTTTCAATTGAAATGTTTCACCCGTGTTGTCGGAGGCAATTTCACCGGTCCTGATTGCCTGATATGGAAATGAGCCTGAGTGCTTGAGTGCCCCGGCGAGGTTCGTCGCTTCAGCTGCAATCGAGTTCTCTCGAATGTGTGTTAATTGCAGAAAGCCGCGAAATCCACGAACGGGTTTTTGTTTGAGAAAAATAAATGTTTGCCGATTTGTTTTTTTTTGCATACCTTCTTACAAACCACCGAGGTCGAAGCTTCGACCGAGGCCAAATAATTGTTCTCAATTTGGGCGAAAATTCCTGCTGAAGCCCCATGTAATTGAGTCGTAAATTCGACGGAAGGTGGTTTCGGTGCATAATTTTTTTATGTTGGTTTTCTTTCCCTTTCGACCAAACAGAAAACAGGCAGCAATTTCTCGGAAACGGTTTCTTGATTTAGGGCTGTCGGAAAAATTAATTTTCTGGTACCTCCGAGTGATAATGGCTGTTTGAATAAGTTTAAGGGAAAATCATATTAGGTTTCCGTTTCGTGAAAATAAATTTTCCTAGAGTCATAAAAATTTAACGAAGGGAAAAATAATCAATTTCAAAGGCGAAGAAGGTGCGAGAAAATCTGTAGCAAAAGGTCACAGTAAATTTGTCACAATTGAACTTTGAAGCCCTTTGACGATTTCGCTGGCATCAGCTTCACGGGATGGAAGATGGTGGAGACATGGCCCAGTAGAGAAGTTAATTCAAGTCAAATTAAAACGGTCGTAAAAGCCGATTCGTTAATTGAAGTGCTTCAGGTGGCATTGAATGTTTGAAAGACATTCACAGCTAATATTTTTGAATTAATTTTCCAAAAAAAAAATTCGATTAAATAATTTAAATTCATCCGTTCAAACTCGGAATTCAACCGATTTGGGTCAATCTGTTGTGACCAAGAGTAGTACACCTGACCACGCCATGAATGATCGAAGGAAATTCATTATCCCTCGAAAGGTTCGGTTAAATCTTGAGGGATACATTTCTCCCAAACAATCTTCTACGGTGTCCCGGATGATGCAGCAAATTCCAACTTGACCACTTAGATAAGTTAGGGTCTTCAGACTGCCGACCGGCAGCAGGACTCCCAGAAGGTTTCTTTAGGGGCCGTTCCAATATTACGTAACGCAATTTTCGAGCATTTTGAAGCCCCCCTCCCCCCTACGTAACACATTCGTCTCAGAATTTCTAAGCAAAATTCACAAAGCGTAACAAGCTGCTACATCCCCTCCCCCCCCTAAAAGCGTTACGTAATATTTGAATGGTCCCTTATCGGCAGAGATTACACTGCCAAAGAATCTTGATTTCAATAAATTTAACCCTCGGGAACTTCAACGGATCCATTCAACGTCAATCAGATTGAGAAGAAGCATCCAGTCAGCAGTCATTCAGCCAGTCAGACGGTAGTAGCTTCGTCATCTTCTGCCGTTTTGTTTGGCTTAACTTTTGATTAGCCCACTCTCTGCTTAACTCACTTACACACATTCTACGGCGGAGAAGAAAAAATCAATCATTCGGTCACTTAAGCACCGCAACTGGTATCGGCACAAATTTTATTCTATTTTGCTGCTTTCTGTCTGTTTGGCCGGCGACTTGTCGTGTTTCCATCAATCGAACAAGCGACGAACCAGATTTACGGCGACCCAAGTCTTTTGAACGAACGACCTTTCCGATTGATATTTGTCCAAATTGAAATTGATTTTTTTTTTCAAACATTTTTAAAAAATTTTAAATTCAAAATAAAATTATTCCCAGGTTTAATTTTTTGGTTTCGTTTTGTTGTTGTTTTTCCAAGACAATCGTTAACATCGATCATCGTTTCATCATCAGTTTGGTCGATTGGCATTCACATTCATTTACTCTCGTAGGTCAAAGGCTGCAGCTTTACAGTTGTTTCTCACTCAATATTTTTTTACCGAAAGGCTCATCTATCATCACCTTGCCGACGATGAAAAAAACTCACAGTTTTATGGCGCCATGAACCCTTCTGTCGATCCTCTCTGTTCGCTTATTTTATGACAAGAATTACGAGAGGGATCAATAAATTAGAAAAAAAAAGATTTATCTATTCGGTTAAGGATGAAGTCTATAAAAACAGTTTCTATTTTTATTTACCTCACAAAATAGTTGAAGAACACATTTTTTAGGATCTACTTTTTTGGAAAACTTTGTATATATTTTATCGTCTGATACTGAGCATTGTGTAATGGAAAATCTAGTGAAATTTCCTGTCACTAGAAAAATACTTCGACCGATTACTTTAAATTTCTTTTATTCATCTTTCAAAATACTGATTAATAGAATTTTACAGAATGTTGTCTATACTGAAATATTACAAAAATTCTGGAATAGATTAACAAATGATCTCATGGAAAACTTTTTTACTCATCTTGATTGAAATGACAAATTTTAAGTGCCCAATTTTGAGCAATTAAAAACGAGCCTAGAGCAAAAGTACTACTTTTCAAGATTGAAGCAAACATTTGAAAATCTTCAAAATCATAACTTAATTTTTTTTAAATATTCACAAATCGATTAAAAATACCTCAATTCGTTTGTTTAAGTTTTCCTTGAAGATGGTATCAAATTTACCTTTACTTAAACAAGATTTAAAATTTTTAACAAAGTTCAACATCCTCATCTGACGCTAGATTCTGTACGAAATATCTAGTTTTGATAATATGTCGTCAATTTTGAAAAAAAGTTCAAAGAAACTTCATTAGATAAGTTTGTTGTATTTTTTTGAAACTAAGTTTAAAATTAAGGGCTCAGCTTCTAGTACAAGAAATATGATCAAAAATGACAAAAATAACAAAAATGACAACAATGACAAAAATGACAAAAAATGACAAAAATGACCAAAATGACCAAAATGAGAAAAATGACAAAAATGACAAAAATGACAAAAATGACAAAAATGACAAAAATGACAAAAATGACAAAAATGACAAAAATGACAAAAATGACAAAAATGACAAAAATGACAAAAATGACAAAAATGACAAAAATGACAAAAATGACAAAAATGACAAAAATGACAAAAATGACAAAAATGACAAAAATGACAAAAATGACAAAAATGACAAAAATGACAAAAATGACAAAAATGACAAAAATGACAAAAATGACAAAAATGACAAAAATGACAAAAATGACAAAAATGACAAAAATGACAAAAATGACAAAAATGACAAAAATGACAAAAATGACAAAAATGACAAAAATGACAAAAATGACAAAAATGACAAAAATGACAAAAATGACAAAAATGACAAAAATGACAAAAATGACAAAAATGACAAAAATGACAAAAATGACAAAAATGACAAAAATGACAAAAATGACAAAAATGACAAAAATGACAAAAATGACAAAAATGACAAAAATGACAAAAATGACAAAAATGACAAAAATGACAAAAATGACAAAAAAGACAAAAATGACAAAAATGACAAAAATGACAAAAATGACAAAAATGACAAAAATGACAAAAATGACAAAAATGACAAAAATGACAAAAATGACAAAAATGACAAAAATGACAAAAATGACAAAAATGACAAAAATGACAAAAATGACAAAAATGACAAAAATGACAAAAATGACAAAAATGACAAAAATGACAAAAATGACAAAAATGACAAAAATGACAAAAATGACAAAAATGACAAAAATGACAAAAATGACAAAAATGACAAAAATGACAAAAATGACAAAAATGACAAAAATGACAAAAATGACAAAAATGACAAAAATGACAAAAATGACAAAAATGACAAAAATGACAAAAATGACAAAAATGACAAAAATGACAAAAATGACAAAAATGACAAAAATGACCAAAATGACAAAAATGACAAAAATGACAAAAATGACCAAAATGACAAAAATGACAAAAATGACAAAAATGACAAAAATGACAAAAATGACAAAAATGACAAAAATGACAAAAATGACAAAAATGACAAAAATGACACCAAAATGACACCAAAATGACACCAAAATGACACCAAAATGACACCAAAATGACACCAAAATGACACCAAAATGACACCAAAATGACACCAAAATGACACCAAAATGACACCAAAATGACACCAAAATGACACCAAATTGACACCAAAATGACACCAAAATGACACCAAATTGACACCAAAATGACACCAAAATGACACCAAAATAACACCAAAATGTAACAAAAACAAAACCAAAATGACACCAAAATGACACCAAAATGACACCAAAATGATACCAAAATAACACCAAAATGACACCAAAATGACACCAAAAAACACCAAAATGACACCATAATGACACCAAAATGTAACAAAAACAACACAAAAATGACACAAAAATGGCTCAAAAATGACTCAAAAATGTCTCAAAAATGACACAAAAATGACACAAAAATAACACAAAAATGACACAAAAATGACACAAAAATGATACAAAAATGATACAAAAATGACACAAAATTGGCACAAAAATGACACAAAAATGACACAAAAATGACACAAAAATGACACAAAAATGACACAAAAATGACACAAAAATGACACAAAAATGACACAAAAATGACACAAAAATGACACAAAAATGATACAAAAATGATACAAAAATGACACAAAAATTACAAAAATTATAAAAAATACAAAAATTAAAAATGACAAAAATTACAAAAATTACAAAAATTACAAAAGTTACAAAAATGACAAAAATTACAAAAATTACAAAAATTACAAAAATTACAAATATTACAAAAATGACAAAAATTACAAAAATTACAAAAATTACAAAAATTACAAAAATTACAAAAATTACAAAAATTACAAAAATTAAAAAAATAACAAAAATTAAAAAAATTACAAAAATGACAAAAATTACAAAAATAACAAAAATTACAAAAATTACAAAAATTACAAAAATTACAAAAATTACAAAAATTACAAAAATTACAAAAAATTACAAAAATTACAAAAATTACAAAAATTACAAAAATTACAAAAATTACAAAAATTACAAAAATTACAAAAATTACAAAAATTACAAAAATTACAAAAATGACAAAAATTACAAAAATTACAAAAATTACAAAAATTACTAAAATTACTAAAATTACAAAAATTACAAAAATTACAAAAATTACAAAAATTACAAAAATTACAAAAATTACAAAAATTACAAAAATTACAAAAATTACAAAAATTACAAAAATTACAAAAATTACAAAAATTACAAAAATTACAAAAATTACAAAAATTACAAAATTTACAAAAATTACAAAAATTACAAAAATTACAAAAATTACAAAAATTACAAAAATTACAAAAATTACAAAAATTACAAAAATTACAAAAATTACAAAAATTACAAAAATTACAGAAATTACAAAAACTACAAAAATTACAAAAATTACAAAAATTACAAAAATTACAAAAATTACAAAAATTACAAAAATTACAAAAATTACAAAAATTACAAAAATTACAAAAATTACAAAAATTACAAAAATTACAAAAATTACAAAAATTACAAAAATTACAAAAATTACAAAAATCACAAAAATGACAAAAATTACAAAAATTACAAAAATTACAAAAATTACAAAAATTACAAAAATTACAAAAATCACAAAAATTACAAAAATTACAAAAATTACAAAAAATACAAAAATTACGAAAATTACGAAAATTACGAAAATTACAAAATTGACAAAAATTACAAAAATTACAAAAATTACAAAAATTACAAAAATTACAAAAATTACAAAAATTACAAAAATTACAAAAATTACAAAAATTACAAAAATTACAAAAATTACAAAAATTACAAAAATTACAAAAATTACAAAAATTACAAAAATTACAAAAATTACAAAAATTACAAAAATTACAAAAATTACAAAAATTACAAAAATTACAAAAATTACAAAAATTACAAAAATTAAAAAATAACAAAAATTACAAAAAATAAAAAAAATGACAAAAATGACAAAAATGACAAAAATAACAAAAATTACAAAAAATAAAAAAAATGACAAAAATGACAAAAATGACAAAAATGACAAAAATGACAAAAATGACAAAAATGACAAAAATGACAAAAATGACAAAAATGACAAAAATGACAAAAATGACAAAAATGACAAAAATGACAAAAATGACAAAAATGACAAAAATGACAAAAATGACAAAAATGACAAAAATGACAAAAATGACAAAAATGACAAAAATGACAAAAATGACAAAAATGACAAAAATGACAAAAATGACAAAAATGACAAAAATGACAAAAATGACAAAAATGACAAAAATGACAAAAATGACAAAAATGACAAAAATGACAAAAATGACAAAAATGACAAAAATGACAAAAATGACAAAAATGACAAAAATGACAAAAATGACAAAAATGACAAAAATGACAAAAATGACAAAAATGACAAAAATGACAAAAATGACAAAAATGACAAAAATGACAAAAATGACAAAAATGACAAAAATGACAAAAATGACAAAAATGACAAAAATGACAAAAATGACAAAAATGACAAAAATGACAAAAATGACAAAAATGACAAAAATGACAAAAATGACAAAAATGACAAAAATGACAAAAATGACAAAAATGACAAAAATGACAAAAATGACAAAAATGACAAAAAAGACAAAAATGTCAAAAATGACAAAAATGACAAAAATGACAAAAATGACAAAAAAGACAAAAATGTCAAAAATGACAAAAATGACAAAAATGACAAAAATGACAAAAATGACAAAAATGACAAAAATGACAAAAATGACAAAAATGACAAAAATGACAAAAATGACAAAAATGACAAAAATGACAAAAATGACAAAAATGACAAAAATGACAAAAATGACAAAAATGACAAAAATGACAAAAATGACAAAAATGACAAAAATGACAAAAATGACAAAAATGACAAAAATGACAAAAATGACAAAAATGACAAAAATGACAAAAATGACAAAAATGACAAAAATGACAAAAATGACAAAAATGACTAAAAATGACAAAAAATGACAAGAAATGACAAAAAAAGACAAAAAATGACAAAAAATGACAAAAATGAAATAAATGACAAAAATGACAAAAATGACAAAAATGACAAAATTGACAAAAATGACAAAAAAGACAAAAATAATAAAAAAAAAAACAAAAATTTTAATTTGACAAAAAATGACAAATATTATCAAAATATCAAAAACCTCAAAAATTTCACAAAACAATACAATTCGAAAATTTTCAAAAGTTCCTTAATTTTCAAAAGTTGTTTTTAGTTTTTGATAATTTTTTTTACTTGTGCAAGCATTTTTCTTAAGGTAGTCACGTTTTAATGTGAAAAACAGTAATCAAAATCTGTATTTGATTTGTGATTTGTAGATCTTAGTCAATTTTTTTCTAATTTTGTGTCAAATAATCAGTTTCCTTTCTTGATGTCTAAGCTTGAGTCCACGTTTCATTAAAACCAAATCATCGGTCGATTTGAAGGTTCCACGAAAACATAAAATAGTACCCATGTGAATTTACGAGCTTCGACATAATTGCAGTCATCAGGGTCAACCTTCTAGTTGTGGTTGTTTAGTAGTTATGGATAAAGATCATCTCGTCTCGTCAATACAAGTTGGGTCGCCATTCACACGAAATTCATCATCGGCTCACTCAAATCTTCCAATGAAAATCAATCCTGCCGTCAAAGAACTCTTGAATAGAAAAAAAATCAACCGAAGCCGGAAAACTGATTCTCCACAACAAGCACGCACGAAAACGCTTTTTGATGGGATTTCGTTTGATTCTTTTTTGGTTTTGAATTAGTTTCTCATTACCCAAAAACTTGTCGCCACCGAGCACGTAAATTCGGTGATTGGAAGACATGATCACGTAAAGCCTACCTTCCCTGCCCAGCTTGCCCCACTAGAGTAACTTTGCTTTCCAGGGGAAGGTAGATCATCATAAAGTAGCTGCCTACCTACCTACTTCACACAACTTATGGAAATCCATCTCACACGAACCGGTTTTCCCATGGCTTTTGCTCGTTTGTCGTCGTTTTTTTTTTTAAGTTTAGTGGCGGTACAATCCAAAATCGATTAATGGCGTCTTTTACTTCTTCCTACTCTTCAAGTTTGTAATTTTATAGGCTAAAGGGGCTTAAAGTCAAACTACCGGGGTGCCAACCTGTGTGTCAAGTTTTACGAATAAGTTCAGCAATTTACGAGTCCACCTTTTGCTGCCTTCCCTTTCGTGGCTCCAACTTCATTCGTCGTTTCGCTCTTCTGGAGCCAAAATGCGTGTAACCACGAAGCGATAACCGAGCGATTAAACGGACTCAAGAGTGCTCCCGCTTACCGAGACTGAGAGAGTGTCCCAGGGGTTGTTTTGATTTCTGACTCTCCCTGACTGAAATCCGATCAGAGAAGCGTGTTCGAGCTCATGGAACCAAAAAGCTCCACACTGGTAAAAAGCAAAACAAACTTTGTGTTGCAATTTATGAACCATTAACCGTTGCTATGGGTCATTTATTCATAACCTATGAAGAAAAAAGGGGAAACTCTAGAGCTGGAACCAAGTCGGTCCAGATCTAATCGTTTTGCTGCCCAGCTCGCCATTTTTCTGTTAATGTCAATTAGCAGAAAACAGGAACTTGAACCTGAATGCAATGGAAGCCGAGCGATTAGTTCATCGGGACATGTGTTTCGCATGTTCCAGAACTAATTGCAAAAGTTGCTCCGAAAAGATAAAATTTATAGATTTCCTACTCATGGAAGAGCTCTGGTGGATGTTCTTTTAAAACCATCGTTAGCGTTAATTTCAATAAAACTTTGATGCTTTGTTTACGTTTACTGATTGGCGACAATCTTGCTCTGACATTCTAACAAATCTCCGAAGCATTTTTTAATTATCAAACAGAAATTTTCGAAATTGTCAAAATTGTCAAAATTGTCAAAATTGTCAAAATTGTCAAAATTGTCAAAATTGTCAAAATTGTCAAAATTGTCAAAATTGTCAAAATTGTCAAAATTTACAAAATTGGCAAAATTGTCAAAATTGTCAAAATTGTCAAAATTGTCAAAATTGTCAAAATTGTCAAAATTGTCAAAATTGTCAAAATTGTCAAAATTGTCAAAATTGTCAAAATTGTCAAAATTGTCAAAATTGTCAAAATTGTCAAAATTGTCAAAATTGTCAAAATTGTCAAAATTGTCAAAATTGTCAAAATTGTCAAAATTGTCAAAATTGTCAAAATTGTCAAAATTGTCAAAATTGTCAAAATTGTCAAAATTGTCAAAATTGAAAAAAATTGTCAAAATTGTCAAAATTGTCAAAATTGTCAAAATTGTCAAAATTGTCAAAATTGTCAAAATTGTCAAAATTGTCAAAATTGTCAAAATTGTCAAAATTGTCCAAATTGTCAAAATTGTCAAAATTGTCAAAATTGTCAAAATTGTCAAAATTGGCAAAATTGGCAAAATTGTCAAAATTGTCAAAATTGTCAAAATTGTCAAAATTGTCAAAATTGTCAAAATTGTCAAAATTGTCAAAGTTGTCAAAATTGTCAAAATTGTCAAAATTGTCAAAATTGTCAAAATTGTCAAAATTGTCAAAATTGTCAAAATTGTCAAAATTGTCAAAATTGTCAAAATTGTCAAAATTGTCAAAATTGTCAAAATTGTCAAAATTGTCAAAATTGTCAAAATTGTCAAAATTGTCAAAATTGTCAAAATTGTCAAAATTGTCAAAATTGTCAAAATTGTCAAAATTGTCAAAATTGTCAAAATTGTCAAAATTGTCAAAATTGTCAAAATTGTCAAAATTGTCAAAATTGTCAAAATTGTCAAAATTGTCAAAATTGTCAAAATTGTCAAAATTGTCAAAATTGTCAAAATTGTCAAAATTGTCAAAATTGTCAAAATTGTCAAAATTGTCAAAATTGTCAAAATTGTCAAAATTGTCAAAATTGTCAAAATTGTCAAAATTGTCAAAATTGTCAAAATTGTCAAAATTGTCAAAATTGTCAAAATTGTCAAAATTGTCAAAATTGTCAAAATTGTCAAAATTGTCAAAATTGTCCAAATTGTCAAAATTGTCAAAACTGTCGAAATTTCATGATTCAAATTTTAATGTCTCTAGGGGGAGTCTTCTAGTAAAATCAACCAGTTAAAATCTAACATATCTGTTAAAAATTCCGGTCTTCTGGATCTTTTTTCGGTTTTCAACTTTCACCGAGTTTCCAGCTTTATCTATACCTTATTAGTCGCTCAACGAAATAAACAAAACGAAACAATGCTCAGCAAAAGTCCCATTCAGCGGCTGGTCTCGAACCAACAATCTTGATCAATTTTTCAGTTCGATTCGCAATTCAGCGGAAAAAATCTCACCTCGAAACGACAGCGCGACTTAAGCTCCGGAGATCATCTGCATTTTTATGATCCTTTCAAAGAGAGCGTTTGCCTGCCTTTTATTTCCCAACGCCCTTTTCCAACCATTTGAAACCTTTGAAGACATACGAAACAGAGAAAAAAAAAACAAATAAAATCCAGGTGCATTTCTCCATTCAAATTCCAAACCACAGAAATGCTCAAGTTAACCGACAGCTGCTTGGCTGCCCTAATCACAGCCCAAGGATCGCGGCATTTTTCGGGAAATTGCCGGTTGCCATTTTCCAATGGGCAAACAGCTCGAATTGCGCAAGCTTTAATCCGAAAATTCCAATCATTTAAAACAAACGAGCAGGTACTACAAATGGCTGTCATTTCACACTCTTGTGTGTTGGGTGTTGCTTCTGTTAGGATGTTAGGAAATCTTATTTTAAAACAAACGAAGGAGAAAAAATCCCAGTGACCAGTCCTGCTTTCAGTCAGGTTTGGGTTAATGGAACCCTGTGCTCAGATTGGAAGAGCCAAGTGTCTGGTTAGGGTTTGGGGTGTTATTTGTATCTGCTTTTATTGAGGTCCGGATTTCTGAAATGGCTGTCAGCAGTGACAAAACAGCTTGAAGCAAAGCAGTGGAGGCGGTCGGCAGCCATCAGAAGAAGTTGATCGTATTTTACATAATTAAACGATTGTTGAGTAGTGATCGCCTTACTTGGGTTGGGGCCGTTGCTGGTGGGTTTCCATATCAGGCATCAAACGATTAGAACTGGAAACGGCTTTCCAGCCGGAAACAAGTTGCCGCTTTTTTTTTATTCGTTTTATTTTGGAATATTTCTAAACTAGATTAATTATGTGTGGAGAGCCCAACTTTGGATTAAAATGAAATAACGCTGTAATATCAGAATATTTTTTTTTGTTTTGAAATCTTCTGCTAATATTCCAAAAACAACAATAGAAACAAGTCTTAAAAACGACCGATAACATGATCAAGCTAAAATTTATGAAATAAGAGTTTGAAAATAAACATATTTACCTTATTTTTGGCCTTCAGATTTCGTAGAGAATTTAAATGCTCGTCATAGATAAATATTTAAAACTTATTGTGATTCTCAAATTAAAAAGATTCACATGTTTCAAGGCGTCCAAAGTTTTCTGCAAACAAGTCAAACGACGTATTAATAGATTTTATCATATCATCATCTATTATATTTTTTGTTAAGTACATATTGCAGCGCCAATGTTATTACACCACTAGAATCGATGTGAAATTGTCTTTCTGATCAATATAATTTAACAGCGTAATTCTTGCGGTTTGAATGCACAGTTGAACATTCATCGGGGGTCCCAGTAGAAATTTTTGTTATTTGGATGCCTCTGAATAAAGATAAAAGCCGCCAAATTTCCAATAGTGTCATATTGACACCCAAGAGCGGAAGAGGATTAAAAACCATTAATTTTTTTGTGAAATTTTCTAAGAAGCAAATGAAAGTTAGACCAATACTTCGTCTCACCAAAAAAATGGGCGACTGTATCTTTGTTTTCCAATTTCCACTCATTTATTGCCCAACTCTTGATTTGCCCTAAGTTTGGACAATTTGGTGGATCCAGCTGCTTTAAAGTTAACTGCACTTGGTTATTTTTGTGTCACTTAAACAAGATTTCCCTGGAATGCCAGCTGTCGGAATCGAATAAAAAACATTACATGATCACGACGAGATCTAAATCAAATTGAAATCGGTTAGCTGAGACCGTAAAAAGTGAACTTAAAAAAACGGGAGTAAGTCTTTTAAGGCTTTCGAAACCAGCGAAAACAACAGTTTTTGTCACAACTCTGGCTTTCTCACCAACAGAAGCATATTCTTGCCAATCATGATGTTTTTCAAAAAGCTTATCGCAAATACAAGCTTAAATCTGACTTTCTTGACCGTATCTTCATATTTTTTTTACCGCTAACGTCGCTAATTGGTCAAAACAACGGTTTTGTGACTTTCCTAATTAATAATGAATATTTTGAAGGAAAGTGAGCACAATTTTTTAATGCTTCAACTCTCGTATCGTAAATATTTATTTCAAAAACGCGTGAATTGAAAATTCTTCAACAATATGCTCGATGGTACTTGTAAAAAGCAATAAATAAAATCAATAAAAATCTGTGAAAATTGTGCATGTTTGATCACAAGGAACGAAGTTATTTCCAAGAGAAAGTGTTCCACTTCTAAATGAACTAAGCTTTATTAACAAAAATTTTTTTTTAACAGAAATCTGTGAAGCCAAAGAAAAATTCTATTTTAATAGAGGCCCTTGACGCCTAAGGGATGTTAGTGCATGAAATTTATTTGAAGAAAATTTTCCTGTTTGACAATTTCCATGCAGGTACTTAGATATGTAAAATTAAAAAATTTAGATTTCAAGGTTTTTCTCGCACGTATCCAGACCGGGAAAATTCGGGCAATTTGAACTAAAAGTTTGGCCAAATCCAGGCAGTTGATTTCTTCTATCCGAGAAAATTTGAGCAAAACCCAGACATAATAGAATCAAAATCGAGAAAAAAAACACCCGGGACACTTAATTTCAACCAAAACACATAAACAATTTTTTTAAATTGTTTTATAGGCTTCCGTGAAATCGTTCATGTTTGTTTTGACAAAACTGGTCCAAAAAATTTTCGTTTTTGTAAAATTCCAATATCTGAACAATATGAATTGGAACTTTTTTTATGTACAGTTATTCAGATATGTTTACTCGTCGAAATTTTAAGTTCTTTTTTACAGTCCCTACACGATTTCTATTTTCCGCTTAATCTATGAAATTATCGAAAAAATGCACGGTTCAATCGTGAAATTGAAGTAACAATAATAAACAGAGATCTAGCTTATAGAACATGAAAACGAACAAAATCAGAAAGCGACATTTTTTTTTAAAGGTTGCCCAATAATGTCAATACTCTCATTTCGGAAGCTAAAATTGCACAAGACAAGCTGAAATAAAACATTAATTAACCCGCTTAAAAGCTTGAGAATAATTTAAAAGCATTTGGCCTGAGTAAAGAAGAAAAAAATTTCAGCCTCACATGTAAAGGACTACTTTTGTTAAAATTTTATATCCAATAATAGTGGAGAAATTCTCATCTCACAAAGCTCAACCGGTTTCCAATTCACACCTTTTAATGAATATGAAGCCGGGAATGCAATTGCCTTTCCAACGCTACTGGACTCGATAATATCACTATTAAACTTGTAAAAATTGCTCTTCCCTATATACTTCCGATTTAGAACCATCTTTTTAATACCATTATAAGAGCCTCTAAATTTCCGTTTCAATGGAAAAAAGTTAAGGTTATACCAATTCCAAAAAAAAATTATAATCATGATATGTATTACTAATTTAAGATCAATTTGTCTTCTAAGCTTAATTCAAAATATTCATAAAGCTGATCAACCAACAAATTTCGGACTATATCAATCAGAGTAATCTTTTAAGCAATTGTCAATCTGGATTTAGAGCCCATCATAGTACTAAAACTACCTTGATTAAAGAGCATCATGTTCGAAAAATTAATTTCTAAATCAGCATCATTCTCACAGCGATTATGTTTAAATTATACCTTCAGGATCGTGAACAGGCTGTATGCATAGATAGCTGTTTGTCTGTCCTATCGCCCATTAAGTCAGGAGTTCCTCAAGGATCAATTCTAGGTCCACTTCTTTTTTCACACGTCATAAATGATCTTCAACAGTTCTTAAATATGTATTGCTATATTCAAATGTTTGCTGATGACGTGCAAATATATTTTTGCTCTGACAAATCAGTGCCACTGAATGAAGTTTGTGATAAAATCAATTGAATCAAAGCAATCGAATGGGCTTGTGATATAGCTCAGTTGGCAAGTCTGTTGCCTCCTGAGCCGATGTCCGCGAGTTCAAGCCCAAGAGTAAACATCGAACGCAGTTGTACCGGATAGTTTTTCAATAACGATCCGCCAACTGCAACGTTGATAAAGTCGCGAATGCCATAAACATGGTAAAACGACTATAATCGAAACAAAAAAAAAAAGCAATCGAATGATTCAACTGAATCAAAGCAATCGAAAGATTCCTTTTAATTCAATGAATCATTCAACCAAGTAGGCTCACAACACAACAGAATAAAATCAATCATGACTTACACAAAGTTAATGAATGGTCCTACTAAAATCTTATAACTGTAAACCCCGCGAAAACTAAAGCTCTTTTTTAATAGATGAAATAGAGATGCAAATCTTCCAAGACTTCAATTGGCAGAATCTGAAATTATTTTCTCCGATTATTCTAAAACTCTTTGCGTAATCTTCGATCATGAACTGTCATAGAAAGGGCAAGTTAACAAACAATGTAGCAGAATCTGTGGATCCTTAAAAAGGCTTAATCTTACCACTAGGCACCTTGATATTAATAAAGGCTTGCCAGATGGTTTTTAAAAAATGCGGAACGTTTTTAAAAGTGCTAGAAAAAGTCATGAAATTTAGTAGGTATGTGAATACGTTTTTGGTTGGTTTAAAAAGTGTGGTGCTTTTTACTTGAATACGATATTTTATAAATCGACAACATAGCTAAGTTGGTAAAACATCTGCTTTCCGAGTCAACGTTCATGATTGCAAAACCAGGAATAAACATCGAAAAAAATTAAAGCTTGTACATTAGGGTGGCCCAAAATTGTACTACATCTGGAATGTTGGGGGCTTCAGATAATAACTTAATTTGTAAGAAACAACATTTAATATGGCGGCTACTAAAAAAAATGATGTTTAGAGGTCGTACTGGTTCGATTTTTGGAAAAAAGCAATTTTTCGAAATTCTGTCCTTATAACATTTTCAGATCTTGAAAAAGTATCAAACATGTGTCTCTAATATTTTTTAAATTTTCTTCATAATGTAAATTTAAAACTAAAAATTTATTGGAACTGTTTTGGGCTCTCAATTTGTATGTATGATTTTTTAAATTACGGAATATTATGAATTTTTGTAAAAAAAATAATTAAAATTAACAAAAAGAGTGTACTTTGGATTAAGATTTTTAATAAACATTGAATTCAAATGATGCGCGACGTTATGATGTGCAACTTTGCAGAAGAAAGTGTATAGCTATGACTTGTCATTTCAAAGAATTCATGTTTCACTGTGGAAAAAAGTCACAATTTTCTAATTTTTGCCAAGAATTGCTTCATATTATGCTGTGGATGAGTTTAGAGCAATCTAAGAACCAAATAAACTTCTGATATCAGATTTTTTCATCCTTCTATCGATCCTTAAATCACCAGAAAGAACCAATCCAAGTTTCTAGGTTTTTTATTAATTGAAGGTCGTGTTAACCATACTTGGGTGACGGTTTGAGGAATGTGTTATGGCTACAACCACTAAATTAATTTATAACTAAAATCTATAAACTAGTCATGCTTGTTTAGGCTGATTCAAGGATCGATAGAAGGATGAAAAAGTTTGATATCAGAAGTTTGGATTGCTCGAAACTTATCCACAGCATAATATAAAGCAATTCTTTGCAAAAATTAGAAAATTGTGACTTTTTTCCACAGTGAAACTTGAATTACTTTGAAACTACAAGTCATAACACTTTCTTCTGCAAAGTTGCACATCATAACGTCGCGCATCATTTGAATTCAATGTTGATTAAAAATCTTAATCCAAAGTACACTTTTTTTGTTAATTTTAATTATTTTTTACCAGAATTCATAGTATTGCCTAGTTTAAAAAATCATACGTACAAGTTGAGAGTCCAAAACAGCTCCAATACATTTTTAGTTTAAAACTTACATTATAAAAAAAATTTAAAAAAATATTAGAGACACATGTTTGATACTTTTCCAAGATCTGAAAATGTTATTAGGACAAAATTTCGAAAAAAAATTGCATTTTTTCAAAAATCGAACCAGTGCTACCTCTAAACATAATTTTTTCTGAGTCGCCGCCGTATAAAATATTGTTTCTTACACATTAAGCTATCTTTTGAAGCTTGAGCCCCCAAAATCCCAGACGTAGTACAGTTTTGGGCCACCCTACTGTACATGCTTTTCCTCCACCCACATGCCTCATGAGTAAAAAAAAAAGTGAGAATGACACAAAGATGTTTCTACAATTTGGTTTGGAAAAAAAAGAAAACCAATGATGAAAAAATGGCATGCACTACAAGCTTTTTTCCAATTTCAAGTTATATTCTTGGTTTTAACCATAGTTGCTCTTGAATGTCGTGTCGAAAAATGCTTGGATAAGCTCCCCTAAGGCAATTCAGCTTGTATTTACAACAAATAAATGAATATTGTTGTTATATTTATTAGCATGAAGATTATTTCACAAGATAATTCGTTTTGAGATTGAGAAGGTCTCAAATTTGTAGGAACTTCTATATTAATCAAGTGAACCATTTATATCCGAAGTAGAGTCAATTATTTAGCAGTCTACCTCTGTCAATACCCAGAATCAGATCGTTTTGAAAATATTTTATAATTTTTTAAAAAGCTTCAAATTAGACAATACAGGAAAACTATTTATAAAGTTGTCATCGAGGAGCATCTCGACGCATTTAGGACAAACCCTTTCCTTAGTCTAAGTAGATCTCTAAAAAATAATATATGATTATATAAAAGCCATATTTTAAAAATGTTATTTTAAATAATGAATGTGCTTTGGAAAACTGATGTGCTAATTTCTAACGGTTTCGAAAATTGAAAAATGGCAAAAGCCAAATGTCATGATTCATCATAAAATGGATATTTAACACAAAATCTATGAAAAATATTCTAACACTTTAAATATTTTTAAATAACATTCAGTTTGGCTTACAAATAAATTGCAATATCTTGAAGCACAAAATTTAATTGATTGATATCTGACATGAGTTCGTCAAAAGAATCCCAATTTGTATATAACATTTATTAAATCAAATTCAGGAAAACTTATTTTTTATTTGAAAACAAATCGGGACGTTTAAAAAAAAAGCGGAGTGGCGGGACATTTTCGAAAAAAGCGGGACATTTTCGAAAAAAGCGGGACATTTTCGAAAAAAGCGGGACATGTCTCGCTTTTGTGGGACGGATGGCAACCCTATATTAATACTAAATGAAAACTTTTCAAATGCTTCATTTATCCAGTGTTTATATACGGAGATTATATTTATTCAAATTGTTCAGCTGGGTCCATGGACAGACTTCGAGTTGCTTTGAACTCATGTGTCCGCTACGTCTATGGTATATCTATCTAGATTTTCAAGTGTTTCTCTTCTTCAAAAAATGTTGATCGGCCCATTCTATAACTTTTATAAACATGGTTGTGCGTTTTGGTCCATACAATAGTTACCCCAGGAAGTCCGCATTACATTAAAAGACTTTTTGTTCCAGTAAGCAACTCTAGAAAGAATAGTTTTGTTACTCCGTCTCACATTTCAGTCTATTACAATAACTCGTTTCTCGTATGAGGCATCTCGAACTGAAATAATCTTCCTATCATAAGTCCATTGAAACGAAATCGGTATTCAAGAAAGCTTTACTATCAAGATTTACAATAAGCAGGTAACGAATGAGTCTTGTTAGTTAGACATGAAAATCAATCAGAAACAATGTAATTGAAATCTAAATAACGCACACTCAATTGTAACACCTCAATAAGATTGTAACTATCTTATGTTACACAAATAAAATTGATTATTAATATTATTATTAAATATTTAAAGACTTTTTTTAGAGATGTTCGATTGGATAAAATCAGATAAATTGAAAAATTGAAACTTTCAGAAGAGGGAAAATTTTTTTTTTAAATTTTATTTCTGACTTTTTAAACAGGGAAAAATTTGAAACTTAAATTACCCATGAGAAGTATAGTGAGTTGACTTAAAATTAGTATTTGTTTTTTTATGTAGGTTTATTAGTTAATCAAAAATGTTAATGATTGATTTCACTCAAAAATGATAAATTTCAAAACTTTTAAACGCCATATCAGCAAAACTAGAGGTGATAGACAAAATCAAACAATTCGAGTTTGACTAGGACGACAAAATTATTCAAAACCAGTTTTTAAAACATGGGTATCAAAATCGCTAGTATTTTTGAAGTTTGTATACCTAATGTATATTTTAAAGTATCTAAAAAATCCACTAGAAAAAAATAAAATAAATTTCAGCAATAGCACATTATTTTCAACCTTCCATGGAAGCTGTAAATTAAATTTTCTCCCTTGGTGATAGAAGTATCAGATGCTGATTTCCTTTAAAATAAATCTTAAAAATCTGTTAAATATTGAAACATTCTAGATAGTTCACCTTCACCTTTATAAATTTGAAGCCAAGCTCACGAATCCAGGTGATTACAACAGTTTTGGTTCCACAGAAGACACAAAAATGATGTTGATTTTTCAGAATAAAATATTTAATTTCCCCATACAAACATATGAATTGAAATTTACTTATGTAAACGTTACATAAGTAAATCATAAGTATAATAAGTAAATCATAGATAAGTTTTTGAACCAAAACGATGCTTTTTAGACCCCAGGGTTAGAGCAAATTCAAGAATGATCCCAAATCTACTCAGTCTAATACTACAATGCTCGGCATTATTATCTTTCAACCGGAAAAACTAGTTCAAATCCAATAAAACAAATAAAACCTACGAATGATGTCACAAATGTTCTGTCGTTCGAAAAAACTTGAGTGAAAACATAAACCAGCTCATCGAGAGCAATAAGGTTAAAGACCATTCCAAAGATGAAGAAAAAATAGTGTTTAAATGTCTGACCATTTCACCTTTTACAAGCTGAACAGCCATGCCACAAACCTCGGGGAACATGGATTGTTCCATGGACAGGGCAGTCAACAACAAAAACAAGACCTCTAACAAGAGAAGGGGGGAGGGAGATCATAAACCAAGAATCGCCAATATCTATGCAACAATCAGAGGGCGGAGAAGAGAGGTCCAATAAAAAAAAATCCAAACAAGCTGCCAAACGGGCCCCGGTTCGGATTTTTTCATTGACCATTCCGGAATGGCACCTTGTTTATTAATGGCGAGAGATGGAAAAATTAAATAATAAAAAAATGCACCATTAAATGTAACGATTTATTCAATGCGTTGAATATTTGCCTCGTTGCCTTGACCGGTGGTTCTTCTCTTCTTAGAAAAGGTACAACATGGAACATGGTAGTCGAGAGCAAATTGGTGACTCTTTTGAAGGTGGGTGGGAGGTTCTAAACAAAGTTTAGGGAAGGGGAACGAAACCGAGGGGATCGGGGGATGCGTTTTTTTATATCTCGTCAACTTAATTAAAATAATCACCGGACAGACACTTTGGCTAACTGCTGTTGCTGCTGCTGCTGATGCTTTTCGAGAGTGAGTTGGTGAGAAGTGTGTGCGAAGAAGTGAAAAACCAAAAACGAGTAGTTTTTTTTTCAAGAGGTGGCACTTCGCCCACGCAACTCGCTCCATTGAACCTGCTTCGGAGGGACTTGTTATTAGTGACCAGTCATGAAAACGTGGGCGGATATTTATGCGGTATTGTTCACAGGTCTACTGAAGGTGTTCGAGGTGGTGTTTTTGAAGAAAAAAAAAGTGTGAAGAAACAAGTGTCACAGTGGATTGGACGACAAAATTCCACTTGAGCGAGATAGAGGTGTGAAATGAGTACAAATGAGCAAACGGCTACATCGGTAACGACTCTGACGACGACGGCCAAGTCCGGCGGTGGATCTTCCGGCAATGGGGCACTTCAGCAAGTTGCCGGGGGCAAGCAATGGTGGAAGGTTTGCTTCTTGTACGGCAACCAAGACAAGTACTACAGACAGATCTACGCCAAGGCAGCCTCGGAACGAATCGCTCAGGCCAACAACAGCAATGGCCAGTCAAATTCGGGCGGCGGCAAGTCGGCTATCATCTTCCCCACGAAACAGCATCGGCCAATTCTTCTCAATGGCGAGGGAAGTCAGCGGAAGAGTTCCGCTGAAACGGCCAACGGGAGCAAGAAGCGAGTCACCGTTCTTGACGATTCGTTCCTTCTGGGAGTCAGCGAAGATGAGCAACGATCCGACAGCGGAATCAACATTGATGCCTCAAACCCTCCGGATGATCCAATCCCTTCACCTTCTTTAATGCCGCCGCCGTCGGCGGCTATCAACAGGCTCCCCGGGGGTAGTTCCGGACCCGGGATGCGACGAAATTTCCATCTCAACAGCGAAGAGCTGAGGCTGTTGAACTCGGAACGGCCTATCCCGGTCCTCAGCGGGGGACAATCCCAAGTTCCACCACCGGCCCCCGGTTCAAGGTCTTCACCGGCTAGCTACTCATCTTCCTCTCCCATCGGGGGATCACTGCTAATGACCACTGCCAGCTGCCCAAACCGTGGGATTGCACCCAATCCGTCATCGTCATCAAACGGTGGTGCTGCAGTGGCAGGATCGCCAATGTGTCCACCAGACGTACTGGGTCAAACCCTTGGACAGTTCGAAGTCGGCGGCCCCACCAACAATAATAAGTGAGTAAACCATTGACTACGATTTATGAGGGTGTCTCATCGCTCGAGCTTTTGTTTTTGTTTTTTTTTTTTATAACATTGAAGTGCCCCCCGCCGAAGGCGATTTCACATGACCAGACACCACTAGGGGGTTGGGCAATTGTCTAATAAATCTTTCGAATTACTAACCGTGGAATAAATTTTGTGTGACGGATGAATTGCCGGTTCAGATTTGATAAAATTTGAATTAGTACTCCGAATGGGAAGGCCGAGGTTATGAAAGCGGATTTCGTAATTGCGATGCGCACCTTCAGAGAAATAAAAGTTTAACTGGAGTTGATAACGAGTTATGAGCAAGATTAGTCGCAGAGTTTTTTTACTCAAATCTTCAAACCTTAAAAATATTTTGTATATGAAATTCAAAAAAACAAGTATGACGAGGCGAATAAAAAGAAAACAAAATGAACAAAATGAGAAAAAAATGGAAATAATATGATGGAAATAAGACATCACATACACAAATATGAAAAAATTTGTAAAACATAAATAAGATAAAGAACAAAACAGAAAAGATACGAAATTTGGACAAAAGTAAGACAGAAATGGGTCATGTTGAGATAAAAAGGACAGAGATAACCATGGATCACAAAAGGGCAATGAAACAAAAATGTGACAGAAATCAGACAGACATAAGACAGAAATGAAACTGGAATGAGACGAAAATGAAGTCGAAATGGGACAGAAATGAGACAGAAATGAGACAGGAATGAGACAGAAATGAGACAGAGATGGGACCGAAATATGACGGAAATGAAACAGACATGAGAAAGAAATGAGACAGAAATGGGACGGAAATGAGACAGAAATAAGACAGAAATTAGACAGAAATGAGACAGGAATGAGACAGAGATGAGTCAGTTAAATAACAGAACTGAGACGGAATGTAAAAACAAATACGAAAGAAATCAGACAGAAATGAGACATAAAAAAACAGAAATGGAAGAGAAATGAGACAGAAATGGGACAGAAATGGGACGGAAATGAGACAAAATGGGACAGAAATGAGACAGACATATGAAAGAAATGGAACAGAAATGAAACAGAAATTAGACAGAAATAGGACATTAAAAATAAAGAACTGAGACCGAAATAAAAAATAAATACAGAAGAAATCAGACAGAAAGAAAGAAGAAATTTGACAGAAATGAGACAGAAATGAGACAGAAATGAGACAGAAATGAGACAGAATTGAGACAGAAATGAGACAGAATTGAGGCAGATATGGGACAGAAATGAGACAAAAAACAGACAAAAATGAGACAGAAATGAGACAGAAATGAGACAGAAATGAGACAGAAATGAGACAAAAATCAGACAGAAATGAGACAGAATTAAGAAAGATATGGGACAGAAATGATAAAGAAATGAGACAGTAATAAGACAGTAATGAGAGAGAAATGAGACAAAAATGAGACAAAAATGAGACAAAAATGAGACAAAAATGAGACAAAAATGAGACAAAAATGAGACAGAAATGAGACAGAAATGAGACAGAAATGAGACAGAAATGAGACAGAAATAAGCCAGAAATGAGACATAAAGAATAAGACAGAAATCGAATACGACTTGACGAAATGACAAAAATGACAAAAATGACAAAAATGACAAAAATGACAAAAATGACAAAAATGACAAAAATGACAAAAATGACAAAAATGACAAAAATGACAAAAATGAAAAAAGTGACAAAAATGACAAAAATGACAAAAAATGACAAAAATGACAAAAATGACAAAAATGACAAAAATGACAAAAATGACAAAAATGACAAAAATGACAAAAATGACAAAAATAAAAAATGAAAAAAATGACAAAAATGACTAAAATGACAAAAATGACAAAAATGACAAAAATGACAAAAATGACAAAAATGACAAAAATGACAAAAATGACAAAAATGACAAAAATGACAAAAATGACAAAAATGACAAAAATGACAAAAATGACAAAAATGACAAAAATGACAAAAATGACAAAAATGACAAAAATGACAAAAATGACAAAAATGACAAAAATGACAAAAATGACAAAAATGAAAAAATGACAAAAATTACAAAAATGACAAAAATGACAAAAATGACAAAAATGACAAAAATGACAAAAATGACAAAAATGACAAAAATGACAAAAATGACAAAAATGACAAAAATGACAAAAATGACAAAAATGACAAAAATGACAAAAATGACAAAAATGACAAAAATGACAAAAATGACAAAAAATGACAAAAATGACAAAAATGACAAAAATGACAAAAATGACAAAAATGACAAAAATGACAAAAATGACAAAAATGACAAAAATGACAAAAATGACAAAAATGACAAAAATGACAAAAATGACAAAAATGACAAAAATGACAAAAATGACAAAAATGACAAAAATGACAAAAATGACAAAAATGACAAAAATGACAAAAATGACAAAAATGACAAAAATGACAAAAATGACAAAAATGACAAAAATGACAAAAATGACAGAAATGACAAAAATGACAAAAATGACAAAAATGACAAAAATGACAAAAATGACAAAAATGACAAAAATGACAAAAATGACAAAAATGACAAAAATGACAAAAATGACAAAAATGACAAAAATGACAAAAATGACAAAAATGACAAAAATGACCAAAATGACAAAAATGACAAAAATGACAAAAATGACAAAAATGACAAAAATGACAAAAATGACAAAAATGACAAAAATGACAAAAATGACAAAAATGACAAAAATGACAAAAATGACAAAAATGACAAAAATGACAAAAATGACAAAAATGACAAAAATGACAAAAATGACAAAAATGACAAAAATGACAAAAATGACAAAAATGACAAAAATGACAAAAATGACAAAAATGACAAAAATGACAAAAATGACAAAAATGACAAAAATGACAAAAATGACAAAAATGACAAAAATGACAAAAATGACAAAAATGACAAAAATGACAAAAATGATAAAAATGACAAAAATGACAAAAATGACAAAAATGACAAAAATGACAAAAATGACAAAAATGACAAAAATGACAAAAATGACAAAATTGACAAAAATGACAAAAATGACAAAAATGACAAAAATTACAAAAATTACAAAAATGACAAAAATGACAAAAATGACAAAAATGACAAAAATGACAAAAATGACAAAAATGACAAAAATGACAAAAATGACAAAAATGACAAAAATGACAAAAATGACAAAAATGACAAAAATGACAAAAATGACAAAAATGACAAAAATGACAAAAATGACAAAAATGACAAAAGTGACAAAAATGACAAAAATGACAAAAATGACAAAAATGACAAAAATGACAAAAATGACAAAAATGACAAAAATGACAAAAATGACAAAAATGACAAAAATGACAAAAATGACAAAAATGACAAAAATGACAAAAATGACAAAAATGACAAAAATGACAAAAATGACAAAAATGACAAAAATGACAAAAATGACAAAAATGACAAAAATGACAAAAATGACAAAAATAACACAAATAACAAAAATTACGAAAATGAGAAAATTGACAGAAATTACAAAAATTTAAAAAAAATCTACAAAAACAACTACAAAATTTACAAAAATTACATAAGTTACAAAAATTACAAAAATTACAAAAATTACAAAATTTACAAAAATTACAAAAATTTCAAAAATTACAAAAATTACAAAAATACAAAAAATTACAAGAATTACAAAAATTACAAAAATTACAAAAATTACAAAAAATTACAAAAATTACAAAAATTACAAAAATTACAAAAATTACAAAACTAACAAAAATTATAAAAATTACAAAAATTACAAAAATTAAAAAAATTAAAAAAATTAAAAAAATTAAAAAAATTACAAAAATTACAAAAATGACAAAAATAACAAAAATTACAAAAATAACAAAAATTACAAAAATGACAAAAATTACAAAAATTACAAAAATTGCAAAAATTGCAAAAATTACAAAAATTACAAAAATTACAAAAATTACAAAAATTACAAAAATTACAAAAATTACAAAAATTACAAAAATTACAAAAATTACAAAAATGACAAAAATTGCAAAAATTACAAAAATTACAAAAATTAACAAAGTTACAAAAATTACAAAAATTACAAAAATTACAAAAATTACAAAAATTACAAAAATGACAAAAATTACAAAAATTACAAAAATTACAAAAATGACAAAAATGACAAAAATTACAAAAATTTCAAAAATTACAAAAATTACAAAAATGACAAAAATGACAAAAATGACAAAAATGACAAAAATGACAAAAATGACAAAAATTCCAAAACTGACAAACATGACAAAAATGACAAAAATGACAAAAATGAAAAAATGACAAAATGACAAAAAACAAAAATGACAAAAATGATAAAAATGACAAAAATGACAAAAATGACAAAAAACGACAAAAATAACAAAAATGACAAAAATGACAAAAATGACAAAAATGACAAAAATGACAAAAATGACAAAAATGACAAAAATGACAAAAATGACAAAAATGACAAAAATGACAAAAATGACAAAAATGACAAAAATGACAAAAATGACAAAAATGACAAAAATGACAAAAATGACAAAAATGTCAAAAATGACAAAAATGACAAAAATGACAAAAATGACAAAAATGACAAAAATGACAAAAATGACAAAAATGACAAAAATGACAAAAATGACAAAAATGACAAAAATGACAAAAATGACAAAAATGACAAAAATGACAAAAATGACAAAAATGACAAAAATGACAAAAATGACAAAAATGACAAAAATGACAAAAATGACAAAAATGACAAAAATGACAAAAATGACAAAAATGACAAAAATGACAAAAATGACAAAAATGACAAAAATGACAAAAATGACAAAAATGACAAAAATGTAAGCAATCCTCTTTTCGACAAATAGAATGACTAACACTACAAAAAATTTTATCCTGCCAAAAATTCTTTGGTTGTAGCTAATCCAACAATCACAGCAATTGGACAATGGAGCTTACAGCTCAGATCAAGATGCGAATTAACAAAACAAAAATAAACTTCCGACTGGCGCCAAAACTCTTCGTTCAAATTTATCAACCTACTCCCGTATCACTGGCAACGAAATTAAAATAATCCTCAACCTGCAAAACAAAACCGAATGACAGTTCCCATTTTGTCTCAATCTCCACAAACATCAACATTCGTTCCCGAAAAGTCCCTCTAAAAAAGAGGCAGACATGGGGTAGCAATTAACTTTCGTCGTCGTCCAGTTGAATTCTCAGGTTTTTTTTTCGGTAGGTAGGTAATTGCTGATTATCAGCAAAATGACCAACGAAAACCCCTCACCAAACTATCCACAACCATTTTTCTCAAACTCGAACAACAATAAAACGATGTCGGTTTGGCCCCTCGACGGTCGCTGTATGGAAATGAGGTCGCCAAAATTGCGACTGCCCTCCGAAAACGTTTTGGTTGGTGCATATTTTAGGCATCCATCATATCTAGGGGTCCCTCGGTTGATGGAGCTAAATGGTGGGGGGTTCCTGGTTAGAGGATAGATTTATTATGTTTTTTTTTGGACGGCAAAAGGTTGTTATTAGCTGGAGTTTTTTTTTTTTGGTTTAGGGGACCGGGAAAGGTTGAGCGTGATTGCAGGCGTCATCATCAATTGGTCGGATGTCATCTTGCGCCAAATGGATATGCCATTTTTCTTTTTTTGAAAGTCACGTGAGGTCGGGTAGTTTTAAGTGGAAATTAGTCAGTCTCTTCGTGTATTTTTTTTTTCTCTTTTAATCTGATTGCTCTCCTTAATTTCGTACGGAGAACGATCGTTTAGAGGCGAGATTGACGACTCCAAAAGATATAGCTACTAAGGGGAGTCCCACTCTAATTAAGTGATTAGTGGACGATGGTGTTTTCTTTAGTTTTCTTCCCCAAATCGTGGCGACTGGAGCGGCTTATCTTTTGGGGCTTGTCACGGTTTCGTGCGTCTGTTTCCAGATTGTTGTTTAATGTTTTCGGGATGATCTTTCGGGGCAGTTTTGCCGAAATTGCCGATTACAATGTGGGTGAATGAGCAAGATTGTAGCGAGCGATTAGTGATTATGGGGTTACGACTCCAGCAACTAGAGCATGGCCGCGTTTGGCGCGAAGCGGATAGGTCAGGATAATTGCCCGCTATATTAATTTTAAACGTCTCTTCCGCGTTGAAACCCGTATAATATTTATTCGGGTAATGCCAGGGAAGATGCCATCGATTAGTTCCATCCCGCTGAGTCGTGACATCTTCCCGGATCGGAGCAAATTTAAAAATAATACCACCCTTTCGCGTCCATAAATCCTGCACATAATTTAGAAGAAGGAATTCAATTACGATCGTGCCTAAACGTTTTCAACGCTTCCAATAGTTCAATTACGCATAATACATTATACGACCCTGAGACGATGCGCCATATCCATTTCATCGGATCGATTCCCCCTTACTTATACTTAATCTGCGTCAAGCACGAATTCCATCCAACCATTCCATTTCATCCATCAATCCAGTCAAGCGAATCGAAAGTCGGGAAGCTCTCAACCTCTTTCTGGATGGGGATGGATCATGGGGATCAAATCCAACCTAATTACGGCAAGATGATGGGCGTACTCTGATTGTACACATCGACCCTCTTCCTCCCCTAACAGATTCCAAAGTAAGTAGGTAATTTGACGTTCGTCATGTTGCTCTCGAAGTATCGAAGCTGAAGACGACAAGCAGAAAAAAAACGGGGGAAGAGAAAACAACAACGAGACCTCACGTTCTTCTTCGGAAAGTGCCATCGAAACCCATCTGGCTGGTCCCAGATGATGACGGATATGATACGGGTCACATTGAGCTTGGGATGCTGTGAGTGCCGGGTTTGGTTGGAGGAGTTCAAGCAGTTGTAGGTCAAATTGCAATGCCACTGCGGCTCTAAAGTGGTCCGAACTCGTCAAACTTGCGGAACCCAGGCGACCGGAATTGCCGCAGGAGGATGAAAAAGGTCAAAAAATGGATGCTGGCTAACATGGGCTGAAACTTGCGATTTGCGTCATCGTATGGCAAGTGACTCAACTTATGTCGACCTGAGCTGGTTCTAATGAATGACTTAAAACAGTCATAAAATTACCTTCAGATTCACTGGACGCATAATTGTCAGATGTAACATTTTTTTTAATAAACACATTACTGAGCTCCTGTGAAAAATCTTTGAAAATCTTCGAAAAATGTCAAAAATATCAAAAACATAAAAAATGTCGAAAATATAAAAAATGTTGAAAATAAAAAAACTGTTAAAAAATGAAAAAAAATATCAAAATGTCAAAATTGTCAAAATTGTCAAAATTGTCAAAATTGTCAAAATTGTCAAAATTGTCAAAATTGTCAAAATTGTCAAAATTGTCAAAATTGTCAAAATTGTCAAAATTGTCAAAATTGTCAAAATTGTCAAAATTGTCAAAATTGTCAAAATTGTCAAAATTGTCAAAATTGTCAAAATTGTCAAAATTGTCAAAATTGTCAAAATTGTCAAAATTGTCAAAATTGTCAAAATTGTCAAAATTGTCAAAATTGTCAAAATTGTCAAAATTGTCAAAATTGTCAAAATTGTCAAAATTGTCAAAATTGTCAAAATTGTCAAAAATGTCAAAATTGTCAAAATTGTCAAGATTGTCAAAATTGTCAAAATTGTCAAAATTGTCAAAATTGTCAAAATTGTCAAAATTGTCAAAATTGTCAAAATTGTCAAAATTGTCAAAATTGTCAAAATTGTCAAAATTGTCAAATTTGTCAAAATTGTCAAAATTGTCAAAATTGTCAAAAATGTGAAAAATGTGAAAAATGTGAAAAATGTCAAAAATGTAAAATGTCAAAAATGTCAAAAATGTCAAAAATGTCAAAAATGTCAAAAATGTCAAAAATGTCAAAAATGTCAAAAATGTCAAAAATGTCAAAAATGTCAAAAATGTCAAAAATGTCAAAAATGTCAAAAATGTCAAAAATGTCAAAAATGTCAAAAATGTCAAAAATGTCAAAAATGTCAAAAATGTCAAAAATGTCAAAAATGTCAAAAATGTCAAAAATGTCAAAAATGTCCAAAATGTCCAAAATGTCCAAAATGTCCAAAATGTCAAAAATGTCAAAAATGTCAAAAATGTCAAAAATGTCAAAAATGTCAAAAATGTCAAAAATGTCAAAAATGTCAAAAATGTCAAAAATGTCAAAATTGTCAAAATGTCAAAAATGTCAAAAATGTCAAAAATGTCAAAAATGTCAAAAATTTCGAAAATTTCGAAAATGTCAAAAATTTCAAAAATGTCAAAAATGTCAAAAATGTCAAAAATATCAAAATTGTCAAAAATGTCAAAAATGACAAAAAAAATCAATAATGTCAGAAATGGCAAAAATGACAAAAATCACATAAATGACAAAAATGACAAAAATGACAAAAATGACAAAAATGACAAAAATGACAAAAATGACAAAAATGACAAAAATGACAAAAATGACAAAAATGACAAAAATGACAAAAATGACAAAAATGACAAAAATGACAAAAATGACAAAAATGACAAAAATGACAAAAATGACAAAAATGACAAAAATGACAAAAATGACATAAATGACAAAAATGACAAAAATGACAAAAATGACAAAAATGACAAAAATGACAAAAATGACAAAAATGACAAAAATGACAAAAATGACAAAAATGACAAAAATGACAAAAATGACAAAAATGACAAAAATGACAAAAATGACAAAAATGACAAAAATGACAAAAATGACAAAAATGACAAAAATGACAAAAATGACAAAAATGACAAAAATGACAAAAATGACAAAAATGACAAAAATGACAAAAATGACAAAAATGACAAAAATGACAAAAATGACAAAAATGACAAAAATGACAAAAATGACAAAAATGACAAAAAATGACAAAAATGACAAAAATGACAAAAATGACAAAAATGACAAAAATGACAAAAATGACAAAAATGACAAAAATGACAAAAATGACAAAAATGACAAAAATGACAAAAATGACAAAAATGACAAAAATGACAAAAATGACAAAAATGACAAAAATGACAAAAATGACAAAAATGACAAAAATGACAAAAATGACAAAAATGACAAAAATGACAAAAATGACAAAAATGACAAAAATGACAAAAATGACCAAAATGACAAAAATGACAAAAATGACAAAAATGACAAAAATGACAAAAATGACAAAAATGACAAAAATGACAAAAATGACAAAAATGACAAAAATGACAAAAATGACAAAAATGACAAAAATGACAAAAATGACAAAAATGACAAAAATGACAAAAATGACAAAAATGACAAAATGACAAAAATGACAAAAATGACAAAAATGACAAAAATGACAAAAATGACAAAAATGACAAAAATGACAAAAATGACAAAAATGACAAAAATGACAAAAATGACAAAAATGACAAAAATGACAAAAATGACAAAAATGACAAAAATGACAAAAATGACAAAAATGACAAAAATGACAAAAATGACAAAAATGACAAAAATGACAAAAATGACAAAAATGACAAAAATGACAAAAATGACAAAAATGACAAAAATGACAAAAATGACAAAAATGACAAAATGACAAAAATGACAAAAATGACAAAAATGACAAAAATGACAAAAATGACAAAAATGACAAAAATGACAAAAATGACAAAAATGACAAAAATGACAAAAATGACAAAAATGACAAAAATGACAAAAATGACAAAAATGACAAAAATGACAAAAATGACAAAAATGACAAAAATGACAAAAATGACAAAAATGACAAAAATGACAAAAATGACAAAAATGACAAAAATGACAAAAATGACAAAAATGACAAAAATGACAAAAATGACAAAAATGACAAAAATGACAAAAATGACAAAAATGACAAAAATGACAAAAATGACAAAAATGACAAAAATGACAAAAATGACAAAAATGACAAAAATGACAAAAATGACAAAAATGACAAAAATGACAAAAATGACAAAAATGACAAAAATGACAAAAATGACAAAAATGACAAAAATGACAAAATGACAAAAATGACAAAAATGACAAAAATGACAAAAATGACAAAAATGACAAAAATGACAAAAATGACAAAAATGACAAAAATAACAAAAATGACAAAAATGACAAAAATGACAAAAATGACAAAAATGACAAAAATGACAAAAATGACAAAAATGACAAAAATGACAAAAATGACAAAAATGACAAAAATGACAAAAATGACAAAAATGACAAAAATGACAAAAATGACAAAAATGACAAAAATGACCAAAATGACAAAAATGACAAAAATGACAAAAATGACAAAAATGACAAAAATGACAAAAATGACAAAAATGACAAAAATGACAAAAATGACAAAAATGACAAAAATGACAAAAATGACAAAAATGACAAAAATGACAAAAATGACAAAAATGACAAAAAATGACAAAAATGACAAAAATGACAAAAATGACATAAATGACAAAAATGACAAAAATGACAAAAATGACAAAAATGACAAAAATGACAAAAATGACAAAAATGACAAAAATGACAAAAATGACAAAAATGACAAAAATGACAAAAATGATAAAAATGATAAAAATGACAAAAATGACAAAAATGACAAAAATGACAAAAATGACAAAAATGACAAAAATGACAAAAATGACAAAAATGACAAAAATGACAAAAATGACAAAAATGACAAAATGACAAAAATGACAAAATGACAAAAATGACAAAATGACAAAAATGACAAAAATGACAAAAATGACAAAAATGACAAAAATGACAAAAATGACAAAATGACAAAAATGACAAAATGACAAAAATGACAAAAATGACAAAAATGACAAAAATGACAAAAATGACAAAAATGACAAAAATGACAAAAATGACAAAAATGACAAAAATGACAAAAATGACAAAAATGACAAAAATGACAAAAATGACAAAAATGACAAAAATGACAAAAATGACAAAAATGACAAAAATGACAAAAATGACAAAAATGACAAAAATGACAAAAATGACAAAAATGACAAAAATGACAAAAATGACAAAAATGACAAAAATGACAAAAATGACAAAAATGACAAAAATGACAAAATGACAAAAATGACAAAAATGACAAAAATGACAAAAATGACAAAAATGACAAAAATGACAAAAATGACAAAAATGACAAAAATGACAAAAATGACAAAAATGACAAAAATGACAAAAATGACAAAAATGACAAAATGACAAAAATGACAAAAATGACAAAAATGACAAAAATGACAAAAATGACAAAAATGACAAAAATGACAAAAATGACAAAAATGACAAAAATGACAAAAATGACAAAAATGACAAAAATGACAAAAATGACAAAAATGACAAAAATGACAAAAATGACAAAAATGACAAAAATGACAAAAATGACAAAAATGACAAAAATGACAAAAATGACAAAAATGACAAAAATGACAAAAATGACAAAAATGACAAAAATGACAAAAATGACAAAAATGACAAAAATGACAAAAATGACAAAAATGACAAAAATGACAAAAATGACAAAAATGACAAAAATGACAAAAATGACAAAAATGACAAAAATGACAAAAATGTCAAAAATGTCAAAAATGTCAAAAATGTCAAAAATGTCAAAAATGTCAAAAATGTCAAAAATGTCAAAAATCACAAAAATCACAAAAATTACAAAAATGACAAAAATGTCAAAAATGTCAAAATTGTCAAAAATGTCAAAAATGTCAAAAATGTCAAAAATGTCAAAAATGTCAAAAATGTCAAAAATGTCAAAAATGTCAAAAATGTCAAAAATGTCAAAAATGTCAAAAATGTCAAAAATGTCAAAAATGTCAAAAATGTCAAAAATGTCAAAAATGTCAAAAATGTCAAAAATGTCAAAAATGTCAAAAATGTCAAAAATGTCAAAAATGTCCAAAATGTCAAAAATTTCAAAAATGTCAAAAATGTCAAAAATGTCAATAATTTCAAAAATGTCAAAAATGTCAACAATGTCAAGTATGTCAAAAATTTCAAAAATGTCATAAATGTCAAAAATGTCAATTTAAAAAATTTCAGAAATGTCAAAAATGTCAAAAATGTCAAAAATATCAAAAATGTAAACAATGTCAAAAATGTCAAAAATGTCAAAATTATCAAAAATGTTTAAAATTTAAAAAAAAATCAAAATTGTCAAAAATTTAAAAAGTGTCAAAAACTTCAAAAATGTTAAAAGTATCAAAAGCATCAAAAATGGCAAAAATATAAATGATTGCAAAATTTTCGAAAATGTCCAAAATGTCAAAAAAAAATTACGAAACGTCAAAAATATCATTTTATGACAAAAAGGTCAAAAAATTTTTTTACTTTTGAAAAAATCTTCAAAACTTTGATTTGATTTATACAATCATTAATTCAAACTCAAACTCTCAAAAGTAGGCATTCCGGGTGCCTCTCGACCGGATAATCCGTGTCTTTTATCTCTCGACAAGCATTTTGTTAGCTCCACATTGCTCATGTTCGATTCGAAGAGAAAGAAGGAAGCGTCCATAAAAACAAACCTTCTCATCAACCGCGCCGTACAAATTAGCTAAACCGCGGACTGAAAACAAAAAAGGCCACGACAAAAAAAGTCCATAAAAATCGATCTATTCGCAGAAAGAGACAGACACAAAAAGAAACTATTTTAAGCAAAATAAAACGCCACTCACAGTAATCAGTCCAACTGTTTGATCGCCCAAATTTATGGCCCTTTTAGCTTTTGACTGTTTTTTTTTTGTTTGGCTTTTTTAGATCTCCCGTTCCAGATGATCTGATGGTGTGGCCTTTTAAATTTTCCATCTTAAGGAGGGAGGCCAGAGAAAAAAAATGCGAAGAAATGGAACCAGTTTTGCCACCTCTAAATGGCGTGTTTTTAGGGGACCATTCAAATGCTAAAATCTCCGAAACTAGGCACCTACCTCTACCTCTTCCAGCTCTCTAAGGAACCCTCAAAGATTGTGTGTGATGGTTGTAAATTTGATTTTGTTTATTCAGCGATAGAGAAGCAGCAGCTTAAAGAAAGGTTTTAAAAAATGGCATTCCATATTCATAAATTGATGATGGACCGACACGGTCGTTTGATGAACATCTTTCGGGCGACTAATCAAGTCGCTGCTGCTGGGATGGCTTCGAGATTTTTCCGGTAAAATTGGGTCAGCTACAGATAAACCATTCATGGCATTCTTTAGAAGTTAGATTTTAAAACATTTTTTTCAAATTCTTAATGCTATCAGAAAATCAATTTTCAAGTACAAGTTTTAAAATTTGAAAATTTGAGTTCTGATTCTTTATTTTGAATTTGAGTGATTCTAGGTTTCGTCATAGCTAAAATTCTGCCGTCTGGTCCTTGTCCTAGAACAAACACTGTATGAATTCGAGTCCTAGCATCAGTCTTAATCCAAATGTTAGTCCTATTCCAGTCTTAGCTCTATTAGTCTTACTCAGAGTCTTCGCTTTTCTAGACTGGCCCATGATCTGTTTTTTTAGTCTTATCATAATCCTAGTCAAAGTCGAATCCTAGTTATTATCTTAGTGCTTATCATTGTCCTAGTATTAGTCATTGTCTTAGTTCAGCCTAAGTCTAAGTCTTACTCTTAGATCTACTCCTAGTTAAAGTCTTAGTCCTAGTCCAAGTCCAAGTCTTAGTCCTAGTCCAAGTCCAAGTCCAAGTCCAAGTCAAAGTCAAAGTCAAAGTCAAAGTCAAAGTCAAAGTCAAAGTCAAAGTCAAAGTCAAAGTCAAAGTCAAAGTCAAAGTCAAAGTCAAAGTCAAAGTCAAAGTCAAAGTCAAAGTCAAAGTCAAAGTCAAAGTCAAAGTCAAAGTCAAAGTCAAAGTCAAAGTCAAAGTCAAAGTCAAAGTCCAAGTCCAAGTCCAAGTCCAAGTCCAAGTCCAAGTCCAAGTCCAAGTCCAAGTCCTAGTCCAAGTCCAAGTCCAAGTCCAAGTCCAAGTCCAAGTCCAAGTCCAAGTCCAAGTCCAAGTCCAAGTCCAAGTCCAAGTCCAAGTCCAAGTCCAAGTCCAAGTCCAAGTCCAAGTCCAAGTCCAAGTCCAAGTCCAAGTCCAAGTCCAAGTCCAAGTCCAAGTCCAAGTCCAAGTCCAAGTCCAAGTCCAAGTCCAAGTCCAAGTCCAAGTCCAAGTCCAAGTCCAAGTCCAAGTCCAAGTCCAAGTCCAAGTCCAAGTCCAAGTCCAAGTCCAAGTCCAAGTCCAAGTCCAAGTCCAAGTCCAAGTCCAAGTCCAAGTCCAAGTCCAAGTCCAAGTCCAAGTCCAAGTCCAAGTCCAAGTCCAAGTCCAAGTCCAAGTCCAAGTCCAAGTCCAAGTCCAAGTCCAAGTCCAAGTCCAAGTCCAAGTCCAAGTCCAAGTCCAAGTCCAAGTCCAAGTCCAAGTCCAAGTCCAAGTCCAAGTCCAAGTCCAAGTCCAAGTCCAAGTCCAAGTCCAAGTCCAAGTCCAAGTCCAAGTCCAAGTCCAAGTCCAAGTCCAAGTCCAAGTCCAAGTCCAAGTCCAAGTCCAAGTCCAAGTCCAAGTCCAAGTCCAAGTCCAAGTCCAAGTCCAAGTCCAAGTCCAAGTCCAAGTCCAAGTCCAAGTCCAAGTCCAAGTCCAAGTCCAAGTCCAAGTCCAAGTCCAAGTCCAAGTCCAAGTCCAAGTCCAAGTCCAAGTCCAAGTCCAAGTCCAAGTCCAAGTCCAAGTCCAAGTCCAAGTCCAAGTCCAAGTCCAAGTCCAAGTCCAAGTCCAAGTCCAAGTCCAAGTCCAAGTCCAAGTCCAAGTCCAAGTCCAAGTCCAAGTCCAAGTCCAAGTCCAAGTCCAAGTCCAAGTCCAAGTCCAAGTCCAAGTCCAAGTCCAAGTCCAAGTCCAAGTCCAAGTCCAAGTCCAAGTCCAAGTCCAAGTCCAAGTCCAAGTCCAAGTCCAAGTCCAAGTCCAAGTCCAAGTCCAAGTCCAAGTCCAAGTCCAAGTCCAAGTCCAAGTCCAAGTCCAAGTCCAAGTCCAAGTCCAAGTCCAAGTCCAAGTCCAAGTCCAAGTCCAAGTCCAAGTCCAAGTCCAAGTCCAAGTCCAAGTCCAAGTCCAAGTCCAAGTCCAAGTCCAAGTCCAAGTCCAAGTCCAAGTCCAAGTCCAAGTCCAAGTCCAAGTCCAAGTCCAAGTCCAAGTCCAAGTCCAAGTCCAAGTCCAAGTCCAAGTCCAAGTCCAAGTCCAAGTCCAAGTCCAAGTCCAAGTCCAAGTCCAAGTCCAAGTCCAAGTCCAAGTCCAAGTCCAAGTCCAAGTCCAAGTCCAAGTCCAAGTCCAAGTCCAAGTCCAAGTCCAAGTCCAAGTCCAAGTCCAAGTCCAAGTCCAAGTCCAAGTCCAAGTCCAAGTCCAAGTCCAAGTCCAAGTCCAAGTCCAAGTCCAAGTCCAAGTCCAAGTCCAAGTCCAAGTCCAAGTCCAAGTCCAAGTCCAAGTCCAAGTCCAAGTCCAAGTCCAAGTCCAAGTCCAAGTCCAAGTCCAAGTCCAAGTCCAAGTCCAAGTCCAAGTCCAAGTCCAAGTCCAAGTCCAAGTCCAAGTCCAAGTCCAAGTCCAAGTCCAAGTCCGAGTCCAAGTCCAAGTCCTAGTCCAAGTCCTAGTTCAAGTCCTAGTCCTAGTCCAAGTCCAAGTCATAGTTCAAGTCCTAGTCCAAGTCCTAGTCCAAGTCCTAGTCCAAGTCTTAGTCCAAGTCCTAAGCCATAATTGAACTCAAGAGAAAGATGCACCTCTATGCGTGTTCATTTTTTTCTCTTAAAACAGGTTTTCGCACAACAACCTTCAACAGAAGAACCTCTTCAGGGGTAATAAAACGTCAGAACTGTGAGAAATGACACGACTGACAACCGCACAGGTACAACTTGGTAACATCTTCACCCCGTCCCACTTTACTTGGCCCGGCAGGGTCATAATTAGTTGTTGGACGGAAGACAAAAGGCCCTCTTGTTTTATTTCGAATTCACCACACCTATCCGAATGAAGAACGGAGGAATGAATGAAGTCAATGAAGGCTGCAATCAACGATCATGTTGCGACATCCATCATTGAATTTTGGCGGTTTTTTTTTTTTTTAATTTTTAGTTTGGGTCGAATATGCTTTCTCCTGGGTATATCTCCCCAAAGTTGATACAACCCCCCAGGGGGGTTTTTTGAATCTGGCCCACCCTCAGGCTTTGGGGCTGATAGGATACGGAGCCTCTAAAAAATTGCAACCGAAAGCAATACAACAAGTTTGTTGTTATTTTCGAAAAGTTGTGCAATTCGTGAGATTTGACTGACGACGATGGGGTTGCCTACTTTAAGATTTTCGCAGAGATTTTGTGTTGCGTCTAGCGGCAGTAAAAGAAAAAAAAATTGAGATCAGTAGCGATAGATTATTCCCCGCAAAGTAGATGGCTGCAGCTTTTGCTTTTACTGTTTGGTACTATAAATTAAGCCGAGTGAAGAGTGTGCGTGACTTTGGGTGAGTGGGTTTTTTGGCTTAGACGTCGAGATCGAATTTGATGTTACCCTCCTTTTTCTCTCCGCTGATTTTTACCAGGGGGATTAAGATTGTGGATATACGGTCGTGCAACTCCTAGTGCTTTACATAATTCAACATGAGTACTACTAAATCTATCAACGATGATTAATGCCTCCGTGAAGGGAGTTTTGTGCTGATAGCGATCGACGCCAAAAACTAACAATTTAAGGGTTTGGTACCAATTGGAAATTTAAAGCAAAGGTTGTGTTCTTTTTTTAATTTTTGATTAGAAACAAGATTTAAAAAATCTCTTTTTTCAATTGTTGATAGATTTTTTCGTATTCAAAAGCGAACAACTGTTCCATGCTATCAAAAAAATTAACGTTACCTGAAATTTCGTCCTCAAACGGTTTTGATTCATGATTCATTTGTGTGTCGTTTTGTTATGATTTTTTTCAACTTTTTTCATATTTTGTGCGTCATTTTTGTCATTTTTGTCATTTTTGTCATTTTTGTCATTTTTGTCATTTTTGTCATTTTTGTCATTTTTGTCATTTTTGTCATTTTTGTCATTTTTGTCATTTTTGTCATTTTTGTCATTTTTGTCATTTTTGTCATTTTTGTCATTTTTGTCATTTTTGTCATTTTTGTCATTTTTGTCATTTTTGTCATTTTTGTCATTTTTGTCATTTTTGTCATTTTTGTCATTTTTGTCATTTTTGTCATTTTTGTCATTTTTGTCATTTTTGTCATTTTTGTCATTTTTGTCATTTTTGTCATTTTTGTCATTTTTGTCATTTTTGTCATTTCTGTCATTTTTGTCATTTTTGTCATTTTTGTCATTTTTGTCATTTTTGTCATTTTTGTCATTTTTGTCATTTTTGTCATTTTTGTCATTTTTGTCATTATTGTCATTTTTGTCATTTTTGTCATTTTTGTCATTTTTGTCATTTTTGTCATTTTTGTCATTTTTGTCATTTTTGTCATTTTTGTCATTTTTGTCATTTTTGTCATTTTTGTCAATTTGGCTCAATGATTTTCAGATGTTTGTCTAAATAAGTCTTTTTCGATCTCAAACGAGTTCTCAGAGTATTAAAAATGCTTGTATAATTGAAATGAATTCCACTGTGTTACATGTTTCCCAGTTAGTTAACCACCCCCTGCTTGAGGAATCCATTAATCCAGCTGTGTTTTGAAAGTCACAGTCAAATCTGGGGCCTCTGAATGGCGGCGTGGCCTTTCTACGCCTATTAGTTGCTCCACGCAATATCATCACGGCTCTCTGTTGAAATCTATTAGATTATCTCCTCCTGTTAATCAAATTTTCTAACATCGTTTTCTTCTCTATCGTTTGCAGGATTCATCCCACCTCTTTACAGCAGCAACAGCATCAATATCAGCAAACGATGTCGTACCCGTACCAGAAACCCGTCTACGACTACGACGTCAACAACAGTCGGGTTTCGCTAAATTCCCCACAGCATGGGCCACCTCAGCCTGGCGTGGGCTATGGCGTGGGCCATCATAGTGGCAAGGTGGGCCCACCTCAATCGCTGCTTCAGTCCCCCTCGGTTTCGGACTTCCTCCCGCCGCTGCAGCCAAACAACGGACCCCATCAGGAGTGTCCTGGTCCCGGATCCCGCGGCATCTACGCCGCCCATGCCCTGTCTCAGCCTTCGAGTAATCTGCCACCCCAGCAACATCTGCAGCACCATCCGGGACCTTATCCGGGGATGCCACCTGGACCCGGAGCACCTGTCGGGATGTATCATCATTCACCAAGAAGTGGGAGCGCGAGCAGTCAACATCATTCCCCGTCACCCTCGGGACCTCCTCCTCCCCCTTCCTCGGCCCATCATTCTCACCAGCTGTCGTCGCAAACCTTCGGCAGTGGAGTTGGAGGTCCTCCCAGCAGCTATCACCTCGGTCAACACCATCCGGCAGTTGGCGGCATGGGGGGCATGGGAGGACCTTTGCCGGGTGGCCCGGGAGGAGTCGGTGGAGTTCCTGGACCAGGAGGAGTCGGAGGAGGCGGTGGCGGCCATAATTATTCCCAGTCCGACGACGACAGCGGCTGTGCCCTGGAAGAGTACACTTGGGTTCCTCCGGGCCTTCGGCCAGACCAGGTGAGTGTCTCTCTTCCCTTTCTTCCATCCAATCATAATTATGTCGATTGGCAAAAGGTAACAATTAGCATGTGCGTGTGTGATGGCTCCTTTCTTCTTCACTTGCAACGCAACGCAGCTAGGAGTACCGATAAAGGAATTTCCAATTTAATTATACAATATTTAAAACGTATGGAAAACGGCAAACGAGGCGAAGGCTAACATGGACATCGAAACGCTTCCGAATGGTTGGTCGGTCCGATTCCGATCAGAAGCAACCGAGCAAATGCCACCGTCTCGCGTCGGTCGGTCCCAAAACAAGTTTATCGAGTTGATCGGCCCCAACAACTAGCTAGTCAGACGCTGGAGGATGCCTATAACTCTCACCAGGAATGCTTGGAAGAAAAAAAAAAGCATCCGAGGGGAAAGGACGCAAGATGCGTAAAAATAACACCCCGGTTGAGTGCCTCCGACTACCGTCATGTGGGGGGAACTTTGAACCATCAATTTTGAAATTTTCCTACTCAAAACTTCCAACAAACCAAACCCGAGTTACGGTTACGGAGTTACCTTCCCGGTATGTACGTACGCATACGCGTAGAGAAGTGACAAGGTACCAACTCCTTCCTCGTTTCTCGTAGCTGCAAGAAGTTGATATTTTACAGCGAAAAATGGTTGAGTGTGCACTCTTGATTAAGTCTTTGGAATGTTTTAATGTTGATAGCAATCAATAATTTTGCAGCGGCATGCCGGTCCTATAAAAGTAAAGCTGAAACGCTTGATCACAGAATTTATTGTAGTACCTACTTGATTTGGTCATGATTTGTTCAATTCTCGGTTCTGATTGCGAGTTTCGGTTGAGGTGAGATGGCATCTTCCAGTTGGCTTTTTGAAAAATTCTCGACATTTGTTCTCTCTTTTGATCATTATCACCTACGCCAGAATTTTTGGATCAAATTAAAAATCTGCCAAGCTTATATCTAGAATTCGGTTGCCAGAATTTTTCCCGCACGTATCCGGAGCGTAAAAAATTGCCTATCTAAATTTAAAACCTGGAAATATCCAGGAATTTGATTTTCAAAAATTTCAACCAAAAACCGGGCAATATCCAGGCATCTGAACATATGGAATACAAATCAATAAGATATATACATGAAAAATTTAATCTTTATCAAAACTTATTAGAAAATATTTAATTGCATTTTCGGCTTCCATAAAATCGTTCATGTATATTTTGACAAAACTTGTTCAAAAATTTCAGTTATTGGTCGCAAAAATAAAATTAAAAAAAGTTACTAAATTTGAATTTTTGGTCATAGTTGCAAATAAAGTGAAAAAATCCGGGCACAATCCTAGTGGTTTTTAATAAAACCACTCAACCGACCGTTCCTAAATTTTAAACAGAATATCCGGAAAAAATCGAATAAAACGGGGTAATCTGACAAGCTTATTCTAGAGCACGGGAAGCCAACATTTTAAGCTGGCGGCCAAATTTTAGAAATGTGATTATTCTGCGGGCCAATCTTTCATACTTTTAAAGCTCGTTTTCAACTAATTTAAATACATCTTATTATGAGAAAAAACAACGCATTGAAAAATTTTAAAAATATTCCAGAGTTTAACACGTTCGTTGTCACCCTCATTTTGGTAGATTTACTAACCGGGCAGAAAGATATTCTCAGAGCGTGGAAGTAAAGACAGAGAACTCCAAGATTTGCAAAGCATGCCGAAACCTAGTGGCTAATTTGAGTAAGACAGCGTCACCCGTTTTTGATGTGGCGGGGCCTCTCGGGAAATACACCCGTCACCCAAATATGGGTCCTAATGCGACGAACATGTTAAAGGAACTACTCATGGTATATTTCTATTTTATTTCAATATACAGATGATATGCAAAAAAAGTTATCAAAAAACCGTTTTTTTTTATTTTTTGCTGCAATTTCTTCAGATTAGGCAATTTATTTACATACTAAATCGCAATGAATAACATGTATCTTCCAGAACGCAATGAACAATGTTTGAGAGAAATTAGCAGAATCGTATTGAAATCAGCATCAACATGTGAAAAGGGTATAAAAGACAAAGTAAACAAAACCCTTTTTCAGTCGATTCAAATAGCCCAATATAAGCTCTACTTTTCCAGTTTTCGTAAGATTTATAATGCAGTTAGAACAAAGGATCTAAAAAATTTAGAGCCATAAAATGGCATTATCCTCACACAGATTGTTTTATACACCCTTTACTCCACTACAAAGCAAACGGTCTAGATGCAAAACATTCAAAGGGAAAGAATGCGGAAAGTTATTCCCTCACGAGAACCATAAGCCTTTGTCAAAAAAAAGGGGAAATTTTATCTCCATCTCGCTCGCACACATGAAAAATACAGTACAAAGCAAAGGGTGTATAAAACATGTAGACGAATTTCATACTCCAGCTAGGGTCTATAAACAATTGCGAGCTATTTTTTTTATAATAACACCATCGTATCGATAAAAACATATTTAGAATGGTCCTACGCACGGTTTCGACCATATAGACTTGCAGAATTCCTCGTGAAATTTAATTAGCGATTAAAAAAAGATTGCAAAATTTTCAAACGCATTTTTCTCGAAATGCATAATTGAACATAGACAGTTTTCAAGTGTTGGTACTGATATAATTATTGAAAAAAAATTATTTGATGACCCATTACTTTTAATAGACTATAAATATCGGCTTCAAACTCGTTCAGTTGTGTTATTGACATAAAAATTGTGGTATTTTGCTGAATACATAATTGCTAAATATACTCATACGAAGGGTAGTGGCTTGTTATGTAGCTCAGTTAGCAAGTCAGCTACTTCCTGAGCCGATGTCCATGAGTTCGAACACAGTTGTACAGGATAACATTTGCAGTATCTGTGCTTCAACTGCAACGTTGATATAAAGTCTCGAATGTCACAAAGTTGGTAAAAGGACTATAATCGGAACAAAAAAATATATCTTGGGTAGCTAACGATTTTTTTTTTTCAAAATTCCCAGGTATTTCGTTTTTTTTAGCTGACCTAATTCAAATTGGAATTAATGGGATATGCGTTAGCTCAAATAAAATCATGCCAACAATACAAAAACTTCCCCCTCAATTTTTAACTTTACAAATTTTATCTTGAATATTTGCCCTCGTAAGAACTGATATGTAGAATCTAGAAAAACTAAAAAATAAAAGATATATATATATACTAGCTGATCCCATACGAACTCCGTTTCGCTTTCAACTTGGAATATGTCATGAACAGTTTGTATGAAAGTCAATTGCCAAGCATTTTCCAGATTCATTGTTAAGTAATAATTGCAAAAAAATTGGATGATCACTTCGTCTGTCGTTTTCTACTAAATATGAAATCAGGAATCAAAAACCACGTGTATAAATTAAATTTATTGAATTTCGACTGAATCATTGCATAACAACGCAATTATTGGCAAAAAGCTAAACCCCTTTCGGGGGCTCTTATAAAAACTTTGATTTCTGAAATCGATTGCCCTTCCCTCAAAACTCCCGTGTGCAAATTTTCAAAGCAATCCATTGTATAATAACGTCAATAGTGAAGTAAAAATAGTGAATAATTAATTTATATGGACGACCCCTGGCAAAATATTTGACATCTGAAATCGACTGCCCGTCCCTGAAAACTACCGTGTCTTTGTCTGAATCCGATGTATAATAACGACAATATTGCATCAACAGTGAATAGTTAACATGGACGACCCCTTTGGCCGACCCCTGATTTTAGTTCGGGTTAGTGAAATCAGTTATTTGTCCCTAATAACTCCTATGTGCAAATTTTCACCCTAATCCGATGTATAAAAACGTTAATATCACTAAGATACTGAAAATTTAATATGAACGACCCCTTTTGCCGGCCCCTTACACTAAATTGGATACGATTGCACGTCACTCAAAACTATCGTGTACCAATTTTCATCGGAGTACGATGTATAATAACGTCAATATCGCAAAAACAGTGAACAGTTAATATGGACGACCCCTTTGGCTGTCCCCTTACACAAAATTTGACACCTGAAATCGATTGCTCGTCTTTTAAAACACTCATGTGCAAATTTTCAACACATCCGACGAAAAATAACGTCAATATCGTGAAAACAATATTTGTCTTGTATGAACGACCCTCTTCAGAAGGGGTCATCCAAAAATCTGAAAACATTTTCATCCTTCCAGGTCCTAATGAGTATCCAAGACAAATTTCAGCTCTCTAGCTCTTAAGGCGGCTGAGTCTATAGAGGACAAACAAACAAACAAACATACAGAAATTGCTTTTTATATATATAGATTTTTAAACTTGGTTTAAAAAATCATAAATTTCCAGGTTACATAAAATGAAGCGATTTAAGAGCGACGAATGAAGATATCTAAAATAACTTTTTCACAAAACTTATTTCCTTTTGGATATGAAAAATCATAAGCCTAAAAACATAGCAGGATAGAAGTCTTTCAGTAAGAAATATTTCTCCAAATATGTGAAAATGTTCTCATGAAGTTTTTAAGAAAAAATTAAGCCTGAGATTATTTCAAGCCGAATTTTGTTCAAATCAATTCATTCAGACCTTTCCGATTAAACTTCTGTGAAGTTTAAAAAATTCTGACTTAAAATATGTTTAATACTTTCGAAAGAACTTTGTTATTATCACATTCAGTTGAACCCAAAAATTTCGTACATTCTTAATTGAAAATAGTTTTTTTTCAAATTTGTGGTAAATTAAAAAAATGACAATTTTTCCGGTATTGTGCCAAAGTTTGCAGTTTTTTCGGATTCCTGGTAAAAGAATGACATTCCAAACTTTTTAAGAATGGCATTCGAAACTTTTTCCCGAAATTCTCGGTTTTCATAGTTCGCTAGCAATCCTTCATCAACCAGCAATGTTTATTAAATGCATTCAGACCAGTCTGATGATATTTTTCTCTTTATTTGGGTATCACATTTCGCAGCGTTCCTTTGTAATTATCCTGGCAATAAGAAAACGTTATCGGAAATAATGTGAGATTAGGTTTAATGTTACGACCAGATGTTGTTCATTAGATGTTTTTGGCTTTTTCGATTTGTTTTGAAATACCCGACGTTTCGACCAGTTTCGGTGGTCTTTTTCAAAGGATTTATAAATCTGTTGTTCTTGTCAGTGTCGTTTTTATCCAACGGTTAGGACTCCTAACCGATAAAAACGACACTGACAAGAACAACAGACTGATAATTCCCTTTAAAAAGACCACCAAAACTGGTCGGAACGTCGAGTATTTTAAAACAAAGTTGTTTGATATACTAGAAAGGCTGAAAAAGCCAAAAATATCTTAAAACCATTCCATAATAAAAAATCTCAATTCAATGAAAATTACTTAAAAATGACAGGTTTTGCTGGCCAGAGCTTTCAAAAAATGTTTTTTTTTTTAAGATTATATGGTCGGGATTCGACCAGACCGAACTGAACGCCATCAGCATTTTTTCGAGACACTTGAACTTCATGTGCAAATATTTTCATCTAGATACAAAATCTTTTATGTTAATGAGCTAGAATCAATAGTTTATAATTCAAGGAATTCATTTTAATCATTTGTTTTCGGTTTTGCGAAATAGGATATGAATAACTCTAGATTTAGTTTCAGTTGTTTTTAAATTTTCTAATGGCGCTCAGTTCGGTCTGGTCGAAGGCAGGCCATATAGGCCAATAAATTCATTGGTTATGCAAAGCAGTTTTGTGCGATTTTTTATTTTCATCCTACGCTTAAACATCTTTGAAATAAACGCTTAGATAAAAAAATATTTTTTGATTTTTTTTTTGCATAACATCGAATATCTTTTTAGGTAATAGTAAGGTTTAAGGTTTGTTTACATTAAATGTACTGCAAAAATCAAGGAACATTTAAAATCCAAAGATATATTTTTTAACTTTCAGTACCTATCTGGTGATTTTTGAATAAAATAATTTTGTTTTGGCATACAAACTTCCGTACAAAATAATACTCGTTGCGCTAATTCAGGACTGAATGAATTGCTAATGAATTTTTTATTGCTATTTGTGTCAGTTAAAACAACCAAAAAAAGCTATGACAGGAGTAAACATTTATAATCGCGAAATTCTCAAACAAAGCTTGCATCGGTAAATTGCACACTGATAAGGGTCATATGCTTGCCTAAGGTTGCCAGCATTTTTTTTCCGGACGTACCTTGACTTTGACGGACCGTATAAAGTCCGGGTATTTGATTTCAAAATTATCAACCCAAAATCCGGGCAATATCCGGGCCAATTTGGTCAAAACCACAGAATTATTCAATAAAAATCGAGATGAATACACATGAAATATTTTCCTTAAAAACCATCTGAAGATTTTGAATCTTATTTTAGCCTTCAAAACTGTTCATCATTAATCAGATAAAAGTTGCTCAAAAAATTTGGTTTTTGTACGTATACGTACAAAATTATAATAACTCATTTCGAGTTTTTTTGTAACATTTGTCAAATAAAATGAATGAATCCGGACAATATTTGGGCTTTTTCAATGTATTCCGAGCAATCGGACCGGACTGGACTTTTTCTAAATTTTGCGTCAAATATCCGGGCAAATCCGGGTAAAACCGGGCAATCTGTCAAGCTTACTCTAAACTAAGGTTTCCAGAATGTTTTCAGCACGTATTTGGGCCGGGCAAATTCGGCAATTTTATATAAAAACCTGGCAAAATCCAGAAATTTGATTTCAAAATTGACGTCCAGACCCAAAAGTTACTTAACAAAAATAAAGAAAATATTTCGATTTTTTTTTTTCAATAAAAGCTTATCGACTGATTTCAAATTGTTTTTATTAAACTTGCTCTTTAAATTTCGCTTTGAAGGCATAATAAAAAAAAATTATACCACATGTTGTCCTCTTTTTGGTTTGATTTGCCAAATAAAGTTAATAGATCCGGTGGCATCCGGGCATTTTTCAAAGAAATCCGGGGAACCGGGCCGGGCCGGAGTGTTCCCAAATTTACTATTCAATATTCGGACAAACCCTGATAAAACTGAGCAATGTAAACGTATAACAATTTGCCTTCTAACCACTAGTCTGATTCGTGGTAAATTTATGTTATGAACTGCATCCACCACGATCACTAGCCTTAATCTGACGAAGTTAGAAAAGAATATCGTGTTTTTTAGCATTATCGGATCATAAATGTTTCTAGTTGATTTAGGTTCATAAACTAAAAACATTTATTATCTGAAAATGTTAAAAAAAAAACGACACAATCCACTAAGAATTTTAATGCTCAACATCTACAAAACTCGCAAACCCTTCATCGTACATTTTGTAACTTACCAGTATTGAATTGTACAGAAGTTTTTCCAAAAAGTTGACATCCCAATCATAACAAAAGTAAAATTTTTTTGAAACAATTAAGCTCCTCTTAATAAAAAGTTCATGGAAGATATTGTATATGGACTACGGATGATCGCATTTGCTTCATTATTCAAATTTTATCGATCTAAAGAGATGAAAAGCCTCAAACTGTAAAAAATTTATTCGAACGGAATCTTTTTGCGCTCATATTTTTCTATTGAAATCTCTAGATAAAATTATCTCCTTTTCGCTCGAAATATTTAACAACTTTTCATAATTTGCCTCAACTGTAACTGAAAACTAGTATCCAACCTTTTAAAAAATTTTACCCGATTCTTGACGGTTGCCACGGAAAGGTGTCATACTCCTTTAGCTGATCTTTTTGTTGAAGCGTATGAAATGGCAAAATGGCTTGAAAAATATCTATAACTTTGAGGTTTCATTATCGACATAAGAGTGTCCTACCCGGGATTTCCTGGCCGGGAATGTCTAAAATCTCGGAAATCTCAGGAATTCCCGAAACCAATAAAAAGTGCTAAATTACTAAACATGTACACGATCTAAATTGGAGAAATGGATCAGATTGAGCAAGAAAAATGATAGTTTAACTATTGATGTATAGCGTAGACAACTTTTTTTTTTAATAAACTGGTTAAAAACGTTGAATTTGATAAAAAATGTTTTTTCGTTCGAAAACTTAGTGTCAAAGTAAAAACGACCGTTTTCTAAGGAATAAATTCCACTAGTAGCTATGTGGGTTAAAAACCACGTGATGATCACAAGGAAATTATCATTTCCACATTGCTTCCTCATGTCGCCGAACTGTGTCACCCGAGGATGGACTTCCGGTGCAATTTGCATGCATGAAATTTCATCCTCTGTTCACGCCCATAATTAGTTTGCAAAAAAAAATCAGCAGCCGGTCCCAGAGTTTACGGTAGTTTGACTTTTTTCGACTGTTATTGTGTTTCGGTCAGCGGAATCAAACCACAAGGGACCGCATGGCAGCAGTTTGGGAACGCTGGATTTTTTTCTTCTTTCTTGGAAGTATTCACCCCGCGAAATAACTGCATTCTGCAACACAAAAGTTCAAAAGCTGCAAACATCCCGAAGTAAGTAGCAGCCAGCACGTTTGCATTCGCAAGGAGTCATTAGTGGTCATTTTGTCTGGAACTGGTATTTTCCATCATAATTTGCGTTCCGTTGGACGAACTCATCCATCCATCCATCCATCCCGGCCATTCGTCCACTTTTGCTGGCCTTGTCTTCAAACCCAGTTGATAATAAAGGTGAGGTAGAATAAGTAAGAGATGCACCACAAGGTTGCGTGCTTACAACCGAGCAGGGACGAAGAAGTTTTATCTTACCACATCGGCATGGTCCAGGAGGTAATTTCGCGTTTTCAGGCGAACTAAAAGGGCAGCACAGGAGAGCAAAAAATGAAACAAGACCACTCCAGAGGTTCCAGAAGAGGAGCTTTAGATCCACTCTGGGTCAGGGCTCTGGAAATGGGCGCGTTGGCCGAGATGCATAGCGAAAAAAAAAAGCTTTACTAGTAATGATCACACTGGAGTTGCGCTACTTCAGATGCTAGAAAAATTCCATTACTGCCCGCCCATGGAACATTTCGCTGGTGGGGGTCAATATCTGACAAATTGTTGGTTTTACTTGGAAGATATTAATCGAAATAACTGTTTGAGTGTGGCTAATTTGCGGAAGACAATGTTGGGTTTTCTCTCTTTTTTTTTGCTGGTGCCGCACAAACGAATGATTGATTAGATTAGACCGCAAAATTGTTTCAGTTAATCTACTTGTGATGTACGTGGGTAAGTAAGATTTAAAATTAAGATTATCGATACATCATTGATTCAATCTGATTAAATATAGAACAGAACTTTAGAAATCATTGAAGTAAAAAAACCTTAAATCGTATCACCTATTTTCTTGATCCTAATGCAATAATTCGCCTGGGAAATAATTTCTAAATAATTGAGAGTTCGGAGTTGAACACAATGAGGTTTATAGTTCTGAACTCAACACTCAGTTTGATTTTTCAAGCTTATAATTGAGAAAGTTTTATTCGTTAGTTTTTAATTCAGCAAAAACTAATAAATACTCGATTCTGAGTTATTAATTTTGTAGTGGATATGTTTTATTTTTTCAATCTTTAAATTCGATGCTCGAACAGAAGATTGTTTTCCACTTCAGTGAGTGGTTAAGAAAAACAACTGGTAATTTTAAAAAATTACGTAACGAGCTAATTCCGTTTTACGTGATTTTTGAGGATTTTTTTAATTCAGAAGTGTCCTTGTCATGGTTCATTCTTTGTATGCATTGGCTGGAGAAAGAAAACATGACTGCTTCGATCCTTCTGTCACCGAATGAAGTAAAGCATGGTTATGTGAAAATGAATGATTTTCGGAACATTGCTTCCAATGCTTCATCTTTGTCTGAATGTTTGTCTGTTCTCTATAGACTCGGAAACTACTGAACCAATCATTGTAAAAATAGGTAATTAAAGGATTTTGGAGCCGGAGATGGTTCCTTAAATACTTTCAAACGGCTCCGACTTAAAGGAAGGGGGTCTTCCATACAAAATTTATAAAAATATGACATAATTCGAACAATTATCGTAAACTACTCAACCGATCAACGTGAAATTTGGTGTGTAGCTATTTTCGAGACCGGAAATGATCTCTATAACGCTTTCAAACTCCTCCGAATCCTAAAAAAAGGGGCTCTCATACAGAATTAACAGAAATTAAACAAAATTCTAACAATTTTCTGAAACTTCTGAACCGATCAACGTGAAATTTTGTGTGTAGCTGTTTTCAAGACCAAGAATGGTTTTTGTAATAGTTTCAAACTCCACCAAATCCAAAAAGTGGGACTCTCATAAAAAATGAATCAAAAAAATTGACAAAATTTTATCAATCCTCGAAGGATTATTGTTAAAACTTGATAAACGTAAGCCTTTTGACTTAATGAGACGATCTTTTGAATTGATAAACAAGTTTTAACCAAATTGGATGATATATTGTTTTGATAGACGCTTCCCATTTTAATGAAAGAAGACCCTCATCTTCTAAACATATAAAAAGCAATTTCTGTATGCTTGTTTGTCCTCTATAGACTCAGCCGTTTTAAGACCTAGAGAGCTGAAATTTAGCGAAGATGCCCATTATGACCAGGAATGATGAAAAATGTTTTCAGATATTCGGAAGACCCCTTTTTAAGGTGGTCGTCCATGCAAGACAAATATTGTTTTAGTGATATTGGCGTTTATATACATCGAATTGTGATGAAAATTAGCACAAGAGTGTTTTGAGGGACGAGCAATCGATTCCACACGCAAACTAATTTGAACGTCGTTACTTCGTGAAAAACTACATAATTTTTATCCAATTGATTTTCACGTAATTTGTACGAATAAAATAAGTAAACGCTCCCCTAAAAGGAATTTTGTTCTATGGACATCACGTTCAATTTACGTGAATTTTCAATGCGTTCAACGTGTTATGAAGACGAAAGCTACTTGAAATGTGTTTAGTACCGAAATGATATTTGGATCCTTTACTATTTTTTTCGTTTCTACTTCTGGCAATCAAATGAAAACAAATTGAATTCCAAATAAATAATATTTATTTTCATCAAAATTCGTCACACTGTCACTACACTTAATTCATTATTTAATTAAAAACACATTTCCGGAACTTGTTTCCATCGAGTTGGTTTGTTAAATCCTGTAAAAAATGGAATATATTTAAAAATTAAAAATAGAATTATTAAAATGATATAGAATTTACCTTGTTAGGATCAATATTACTACGCTACAACATGCTTGAGAAATTGCAAAAAAAAGGATTCAAGCCCATTCACCTAGACTTTACGTGAAATTCATGCGACAGTTATATGGAAATACAGTAGTTACTACAAACCATACGTAGAATCAATGTGATGCTACAAAAGCCAGGTTTACGTGAAAAATCCCGTATAAGCAATTTCTGAATTATTTTGGCTGCAGGTATATAATTAAGGCTCCGAGGTCGGCCAAAGTGCTCGTCCATACAACGCTAATACTGTTTAAGCCATGTTGACGTTATAATGCATAGGATTGAGTTGAAAATGGGTACACAGGCATTTCAAAAGATGGAAAATCGATTTCAGGTATCGAATTTTGTGTAAGGGGCCGGCAAAAGGGGTCGTCCATACTACACAAATACTGTTTAATTCGTCATTATACATCGAAATAAGATGAAAATTGGCACATGGAAGTTTTCAGGAATGAACAATCGATTTCAAGTGTTAATTTTTGTGTAGGGTTGGCAAAATGGAGCGTCCATACTAACAGTCTATTGTTTTTGTGATATTGACGTTATTAATCCCATGTATGATTGAGATAAAAGTTTGAACATTGGTGTTTTAAGGGATGGGAAATTGATGTACGGTTTCAAGTATTGGATCAGGGGTCGTCCATATTAACTTTTCACTGTTTTAGCGATACTGTCGTTATTATGAATCAGATGGAAATGAAATTTTGTACGTGGGAGTTTTAAAGGGCGGGCAATTAATTTCAAGCATTTTTAGTTTGGGGTTGGAAAAGGGTCGTCTATATTTATTGTTCATTGTTTTCGCAATATTGTCGTAACTATGCACAGATTGAAATGAAACTATGTACTTGGGGGTTTTGAAAGACCGGTAATATTTTCAAGTGTGAAATTTTGCGTCACAGGTCGGTGAAAGGGGTCGTCCATATGACGTTTTCACTGTTTTTTTTAATTATTTACGTTGTGATGCATTGTATTGAGGTGAAAATTTACCACCAGAGATTTAAAGAAACTAGCAATCGTTTTCATGTATCTTATTTTCTGTAAATCGGCAAAAGATGTGATCCATATCAACAATTCACTGTTTTTGCTATATTGACGTTACTATGCATCTGATTGTCTGATTGTTTGCAATATGCCATATCGAGGTTTTAAGGAGCAGACAATCGATTTCAGGTATCAAATCTATAATAAAAAAATCGGCTAACTGGGAAATCCATATAAACTACTTCCGGTAGTGTTGATCAATGTGAATATTTGCACAGTGGGCTTTAAAGGGATGACTTATCTCTTATGTTGAATTATAAGTTTGAATTTCCTGAAAATGTGTCATCCATATTGACTGCTAAAAATGGCATAAAAAAGCATAGAATTGATTTGAAAATGTATGCACAGGAATGTAGTGATAAAATCAATATTATTTTATGTCTTAAACTTTGAATTATTGTACAACGGAAAGGAATAACTCTTTTGAACCATCCGTCGTTTTTGCGACAATGTCGTGAAAATTAAACGAATAAATGTGCGAATTAAATAACGAGATTCGAAAAGAATCTTATATGTAGTTTATGAAGCTGGGTTCTAACCTTATCAAATAGGATGCTTTTAAAGCAAAAGATTTTTTTTAATGTTAGAAATATCGAGATTTCATTCTATTCAAACAATAAAGTCCAATCTGACCACATTTTTCAGCGAAACGAAGTTCGTACGGGATCAGCTAGTATTCAATAAATATAACATACATATTCATAACAAAAACAATGTCTTAGTGTTTGAGTGTTCAGTGTCTCAGTGTTGTTGTATTGTAGATCCCTCCTATTTTTTTCTTAAGGGTGGCTCCTGCAACCTTCAAACTAAATGAAATGAAATTTAATTTAAAGAATGATACGGTCAAAATTTGGTCAAGGGAAAACGCATGTAAATCGGTGAAATCGTTTATTTAAAAAATCAAATTATATTTCTTTTTCAAGTTTAATTAGTATAAAATTCAGGAAAAATGTTCAGTTAGGCTTCCGCTTTTCCAAATCCGAATTGCCGGGCCTTACGCTTAACCCCTGCCATCAGATTTTGTACAGCCACCTTGTCCACCTTCTTCGCCGCAGAAAGCCAGTTTGCCTTGAACTGCTGCTCGTCCTTAGCAGTTTTTTCGGTCTTCTTTAGGTTCCGCTTGACAAAAGTCCAGTATTTCTCAATTGGGCGGAGCTCTGGCGTGTTGGGAGGGTTCTTGTCCTTGGGAACCACCTGCACGTTGTTGGCGGCGTACCACTCCATGGCCTTTTTACCGTAATGGCAAGATACCAAATCCGGCCAAAACAGTATGAAACAACCGTGTTTCTGCAGGAAATGCAACAGACATTTCACTCTTTCACGTAAATTTCTTGGTTGACAGTCCCGAAGGCTATGAAAATGTTGCTTTTCAAGCCACAGGTACAGATGGCTTGTCAAACCAGATATTTCTCCGCGAACTTTGACAGTTTCATGTGCTTGAAAATATCTGTTACCTTTCCCCTTCCTTTTGCCGCATAAAACTCCTGTCCCGGAAGCTGCTTGTAGTCGGCTTCGACGTAGGTTTCGTCGTCCATCACCACGCAGTCAAACTTCGTCAGCATCATCGTGTACAGCCTCCGGGATCGCGTTTTGGCCGTCGTATTTTGTTTATCATCGCGATTTGGAGTCACTACCTTCTTGTAAGTCGATAGCCCGGCTCGTTTTCTGGCTCGATGCACGGTTGTAGACGATACACCCAACTACCGGCAACTCTATTTGTCGTCTCAGCGGCTTCCGGTTTTCGATTTCACCCCGATCCAGACTTCCTGGCTGTCGACAAACGTTCCCCAAACACTTTAATTACATTTGTAACGGTTGATTTGGCAACTTTTAGCGATTTTGCCAGCTTTGCGAGCGAGTAGCTCGGATTTTCGCGATGCGCGAGCAAAATTTGGATACGCTGCTCTTCTTCCTTGGAAAGGAATTTTGACAACTGAAGAGTGAATTCCAAAATCAAAATAGGAGCAACATTCTACACATACACCTTCAAAATAAGGGGTGTTCAGGTTATTAAATGAAAAATTGAAAGAAATACGTCAAGTTGATATTGACCTTATTTTGACCGTATCACCCTTAAGTTCGCTTTAAATAATGTTGAAATTTAATTTAAAAAGAATTATTATGAGTTATAAAAATTTTAACGCACCTTATTTTTCGAGCAAGAGGTAGCAAAGCACACTGGGTCAGCTAGTTTTAAAATAAATGTGGGTCACAGTTTTCGATCATACAGCAAAATAAGAACACGCATAAGTTAGATTCTGCATATTTGAGATCGAAATGCTCGTTTCGAAACAAGTTAAAGGCGTTATGCGTGTTGTTTTTGAGCAAGAGGGATACTGAAAAAAACAATGAGATAAAAGCATGTTTTTTTATGCAAATAGTAACAATAACAGTAAGAGTAACAGTAGCGGAAACTTCGTAAAACAAAGGCTGGAACAATAATTGACCTGTTCTGTTTTTTTTATTGAACGTAAAAATATCATATACCACATGTTTGTAAGTTTTGAAGCTTGAACTTTATATTATGTGCTACATTGTGAGGGTTTTCTCCTCGGGATTCCACGACCGTCGAGGGAAGGCCTAATCTTCAGAGACCTACAATGCTCGACAGTATCAACCAATGTCTTTTCTAACTAACCCCAGATGCATATCCTCCGAAATATAAATTTAAATACAATGTTATAAATTGTAGGTATAAGATCTTACCTGTTGGTAACTTACAGGATTCGAACCCAAAAGCTTTCTTGCGAAAACTGGGAATCGAACCCAGTACGCCCGGTGTAGCAGACTCGCGCCGGCCTATCCGCTTTAGGGCATTATATATGAATGCTCAAAATGTATGTCAACATAAACAACATTGAAGAATCCACTGGAACGGCACACTTTATTTAACAAAATATGAATAAAGTTAAAAAGCATCTAATTACACAGCTTTACAGTTCAGAACATCGCGGTCGGTGGAAAAACATTATAATTTTCAATAAAATACCACACATAATAATTCATTGTTGCGCTCCTACCAGTAGTGATCAACAACTCTCTGGAACGACACATTCGACTAGTGGTTGGAATTTCTTCTAGACAGCAAACATGCTCCACTGAGTATGAAGATGCTGATGATTATGATGATTTGTATGCAAATCGCTTTCGATAGGCTATCTGATGGGCTCCTGTTTCGGAGCATTTTTTTCTGAACCCTCTTTCTCGCTACTCTTTCTTTCAATGTGTAACGTTATGTCCTATCAGCTTGAGTGGTGTTTTGTTATCACAAGCCCACACTGTTGGGGAAATTTTCTGTGGGGATCCCACACTTTTTTCTGTGTTCGATTCATGCCTGGAAGCATGTTTGGTCCAACATCTGCCGCCACTTACATGTTTGTAACGGAAAAGGAGGACAAACCTTATGTGAAAAAAATGACGCAAGCGCCATTTTTTTCATTTTAAATTTTTAGTTTTACTTTTACTCAGACAATGCAACAAAAACCGGACAAAGGACATTTAGTCATCGTCAATAGCCAACTGCACTGCCAACAAGAGCACTCTGCACTAATTGTGCTCCATTGTCCAGTTCAGAGCACAAAAGCCAAGCAGCCGTCTCTTGTCACCTAACCTCACCACAATTTGTCACAGATCAGCGCCGCCTCGCCTGGTGCCGGTTTGTCGCCCCAGCTCAGCAGCGCTCGTATGGATGTGGTTTAATAGCTCGTGGAGCATGTCGACTTTTGGAGCCGTCATTCTGCATGGCTGGATGATACACAGCAGCAAGGAAGGCTGACTACCGGAAGATGTGTGGCAGATATGATGATGTGACGCGATGTGATCTGATAAGGCGTCGGCGTCTGTTGGTGCCTTTTGAGGCTTCCCTCGTCCAACCTCACCTTCGTTGGGGACACAGTTATATTTTGTTGTTGTTTTTATTATGTCCGGCCTCTGAGGTTGACACGAAGCTCAGTTCACGTAGCATGTTGATGATGACGAAGATGACGTTTAGCCGTGCGACAATGTTCCGCTATATTAGGGGCTTATTTGTCTTAGGCTGTCTGTCTTCTGAAGAATGTGGTTGGGTTCTGGCCGTCTCGTACATTAGCATGTTTGATTAAAAGTTATTCATGGTTATAATTAAATCAGAGAGAAAATATTCCCAAGTGGAAGGTGTAACAGAATCCCTCTTCGAAATGTTGATGACCTTTATAAGATTACCATTTGAACAAAGTTGTAAACATTTGAAAAGAAAGCATCCCAAATACATTTTATATAGTTCTTTAACAGTCATGTGTTTTGTTACACTATGGACTGGCGGTTTCAGCATTTTGATCTAGATATCGAAATGAAGAGGAACCCTTTTGACAGATATTATTTATTTAAATGTGATTTTCTACATACCTACAACCACAAATCACAATTCCTTGGAGGTGGAATTATCGGCATAAGATTCTTAAACATATCCTATTACAAGACAAAGGAGGATAGAAATAATCAGCCAGCAACGTTATCGTATCCCATTCCCATCAAAGGAGAATGAAAAGCCAAACGGCAGATGGCCTACGCAGTGCCTTTTTTTGATGATCGGCTGTGGCAAAAATACTATGACAATGAACCTTCGTTCACTATCTGACTCAATTAATACACTGGTTAAGTGGGGAGACTGGCAATTCTCACTTAATTTTTTTTTGATGAATTATCCAATAAGATGAAAATCCCATAACATGTTTTTCGCTAAAAGATTTTACTCGCCGCAAGGGAGATAAGAGCAAAATGGCCCCCTTAAGAAGGACTCTAGTTTAACCATAGAAAACAGCTATAATTTGTGAGTTACTTCATTGTTTCGTGTTCAGACACTAAAAAAGTCCTGAGGGGCTAGAACTTGAAAAAGTAGATTAAAACATTTCAAAAAGCATTCAAAAATTTTTGCCAATAGCTGAATGTAAGGGCATAATGAAAACCCCATTGGGGCAGTATAAGCACCATTAATCGGGGCACGATGAGCATTTTCTGCCGTAAAATCTAGCAGCGAATTCAACTCGATGAAGTCAACTGAATTATAGAGCTACAGTTTGACTTTTTCATCTGCCGATTTGGCCTATTGGTGTGAGGTGTAAGGTGACGAAGAGGAAATCAGAGGACACTAGTGCGATTTCTGCTCGAAAAAAATGAATGTCTGTTTGTAGAATACAAACAATTCACACACACACAATCATACATTATGTTTCTGGCGCTTTGTTTGGCAGATGATGCTTGTAGCCGTTTAACGCAACTATCAAAGTAATCGATTATGAGTGATAAGTGGCAAAAAAAAACACCTCTACCAGAAACGAACTCGAGTCCTCTGAATACCTTTCCGACAACTAACCGTCAGATGTAAACTAGTCCAGCAGTGGCTCTTTAATTCAGTTGACTTCATCGAGTTGAATTAGCTGCTAGATTCTACGGCAGACAACGCTCAGCGTGCCTCTATCAATGTGTTCTATACGCCCCGAGTCAACCAGTTAAAGTAAAAACGCGATTTATTATAATAAAAAATTGAAAATTCAATGATGAACCAAAAAACAGAATTATCTAAAATGAAAAAAATCGACTAAAATGACAAAAATGACAAAAATGACAAAAATGACAAAAATGACAAAAATGACAAAAATGACAAAAATGACAAAAGTGACAAAAATGACAAAAATGACAAAAATGACAAAAATGACAAAAATGACAAAAATGACAAAAATGACAAAAATGACGAAAATGACAAAAATGACAAAAATGACAAAAATGACCAAAATGACAAAAATGACAAAAATGACAAAAATGACAAAAATGACAAAAATGACAAAAATGACAAAAATGACAAAAATGACAAAAATGACAAAAATGACAAAAATGACAAAAATGACAAAAATGACAAAAATGACAAAAATGACAAAAATGACAAAAATGACAAAAATGACAAAAATGACAAAAATGACAAAAATGACAAAAATGACAAAAATGACAAAAATGACAAAAATGACAAAAATGACAAAAATGACAAAAATGACAAAAATGACAAAAATGACAAAAATGACAAAAATGACAAAAATGACAAAAATGACAAAAATGACAAAAATGACAAAAATGACAAAAATGACAAAAATGACAAAAATGACAAAAATGACAAAAATGACAAAAATGACAAAAATGACAAAAATGACAAAAATGACAAAAATGACAAAAATGACAAAAATGACAAAAATGACAAAAATGACAAAAATGACAAAAATGACAAAAATGACAAAAATGACAAAAATGACAAAAATGACAAAAATGACAAAAATGACAAAAATGACAAAAATGACAAAAATGACAAAAATGACAAAAATGACAAAAATGACAAAAATGACAAAAATGACAAAAATGACAAAAATGACAAAAATGACAAAAATGACAAAAATGACAAAAATGACAAAAATGACAAAAATGACAAAAATGACAAAAATGACAAAAATGACAAAAATGACAAAAATGACAAAAATGACAAAAATGACAAAAATGACAAAAATGACAAAAATGACAAAAATGACAAAAATGACAAAAATGACAAAAATGACAAAAATGACAAAAATGACAAAAATGACAAAAATGACAAAAATGACAAAAATGACAAAAATGACAAAAATGACAAAAATGACAAAAATGACAAAAATGACAAAAATGACAAAAATGACAAAAATGACAAAAATGACAAAAATGACAAAAATGACAAAAATGACAAAAATGACAAAAATGACAAAAATGACAAAAATGACAAAAATGACAAAAATGACAAAAATGACAAAAATGACAAAAATGACAAAAATGACAAAAATGACAAAAATGACAAAAATGACAAAAATGACAAAAATGACAAAAATGACAAAAATGACAAAAATGACAAAAATGACAAAAATGACAAAAATGACAAAAATGACAAAAATGACAAAAATGACAAAAAATGACAAAAATGACAAAAATGACAAAAATGACAAAAATGACAAAAATGACAAAAATGACAAAAATGACAAAAATGACAAAAATGACAAAAATGACAAAAATGACAAAAATGACAAAAATGACAAAAATGACAAAAATGACAAAAATGACAAAAATGACAAAAATGACAAAAATGACAAAAATGACAAAAATGACAAAAATGACAAAAATGACAAAAATGACAAAAATGACAAAAATGACAAAAATGACAAAAATGACAAAAATGACAAAAATGACAAAAATGACAAAAATGACAAAAATGACAAAAATGACAAAAATGACAAAAATGACAAAAATGACAAAAATGACAAAAATGACAAAAATGACAAAAATGACAAAAATGACAAAAATGACAAAAATGACAAAAATGACAAAAATGACAAAAATGACAAAAATGACAAAAATGACAAAAATGACAAAAATGACAAAAATGACAAAAATGACAAAAATGACAAAAATGACAAAAATGACAAAAATGACAAAAATGACAAAAATGACAAAAATGACAAAAATGACAAAAATGACAAAAATGACAAAAATGACAAAAATGACAAAAATGACAAAAATGACAAAAATGACAAAAATGACAAAAATGACAAAAATGACAAAAATGACAAAAATGACAAAAATGACAAAAATGACAAAAATGACAAAAATGACAAAAATGACAAAAATGACAAAAATGACAAAAATGACAAAAATGACAAAAATGACAAAAATGACAAAAATGACAAAAATGACAAAAATGACAAAAATGACAAAAATGACAAAAATGACAAAAATGACAAAAATGACAAAAATGACAAAAATGACAAAAATGACAAAAATGACAAAAATGACAAAAATGACAAAAATGACAAAAATGACAAAATGACAAAAATGACAAAAATGACAAAAATGACAAAAATGACAAAAATGACAAAAATGACAAAAATGACAAAAATGACAAAAATGACAAAAATGACAAAAATGACAAAAATGACAAAAATGACAAAAATGACAAAAATGACAAAAATGACAAAAATGACAAAAATGACAAAAATGACAAAAATGACAAAAATGACAAAAATGACAAAAATGACAAAAATGACAAAAATGACAAAAATGACAAAAATGACAAAAATGACAAAAATGACAAAAATGACAAAAATGACAAAAATGACAAAAATGACAAAAATGACAAAAATGACAAAAATGACAAAAAATGACAAAAATGACAAAAATGACAAAAATGACAAAAATGACAAAAATGACAAAAATGACAAAAATGACAAAAATGACAAAAATGACAAAAATGACAAAAATGACAAAATGACAAAATGACAAAAATGACAAAAATGACAAAAATGACAAAATGACAAAAATGACAAAAATGACAAAAATGACAAAAATGACAAAAATGACAAAAATGACAAAAATGACAAAAATGACAAAAATGACAAAATGACAAAAATGACAAAAATGACAAAAATGACAAAAATGACAAAAATGACAAAAATGACAAAAATGACAAATATGACAAAAATGACAAAATGACAAAAATGACAAATATGACAAAAATGACAAAAATGACAAAAATGACAAAAATGACAAAAATGACAAAAATGACAAAAATGACAAAAATGACAAAAATGACAAAAATGACAAAAATGACAAAATGACAAAAATGACAAAAATGACAAAAATGACAAAAATGACAAAAATGACAAAAATGACAAAAATGACAAAAATGACAAAAATGACAAAAATGACAAAAATGACAAAAATGACAAAATGACAAAAATGACAAAAATGACAAAAATGACAAAAATGACAAAAATGACAAAAATGACAAAAATGACAAAAATGACAAAAATGACAAAAATGACAAAAATGACAAAAATGACAAAAATGACAAAAATGACAAAAATGACAAAAATGACAAAAATGACAAAATGACAAAAATGACAAAAATGACAAAAATGACAAAAATGACAAAAATGACAAAAATGACAAAAATGACAAAAATGACAAAAATGACAAAAATGACAAAAATGACAAAAATGACAAAAATGACAAAAATGACAAAAATGACAAAAATTACAAAATGACAAAAATGACAAAAATGACAAAAATGACGGAAATGACAAAAATAACAAAAATGACAAAAATGACATAAATGACATAAATGACAAAAATTACATCAAAAATTACATTTTTGTCATTTTTGTCATTTTTGTCATTTTTGTCATTTTTATCATTTTTGTCATTTTTGTCATTTTGTCATTTTTATCATTTTTGTCATTTTTGTCAATTCTGTCATTTTTGTCATTTTTGTCATTTTTGTCATTTTGTCATTTTTGTCATTTTTGTCATTTTTGTCATTTTTGTCATTTTTGTCATTTTTGTCATTTGTGTCATTTTTGTCATTTTTGTCATTTTTGTCATTTTTGTCATTTTTGTCATTTTTGTCATTTTTGTCATTTTTGTCATTTTTGTCATTTTTGTCATTTTTGTCATTTTTGTCATTTTTGTCATTTTTGTCATTTTTGTCATTTTTGTCATTTTTGTCATTTTTGTCATTTTTGTCATTTTTGTCATTTTTGTCATTTTTGTCATTTTTGTCATTTTTGTCATTTTTGTCATTTTTGTCATTTTTGTCATTTTGTCATTTTTGTCATTTTTGTCATTTTTGTCATTTTTGTCATTTTTGTCATTTTTGTCATTTTTGTCATTTTTGTCATTTTTGTCATTTTTGTCATTTTTGTCATTTTTGTCAA